>NW_024500228.1:0-118755 GCF_017590055.1 Onychostruthus taczanowskii
AGCATCATATAGTCAACCCAGGACAGGCATGTGGGTGTGTGAGGCAGAATGCTGTGGAGGACAAGTGACTGTGTGAGACCAAGATCAGAGGTAGGATGCTGCAGAGTATATGACAGTGCAAACATGAGTTTTAGTACAGACGTACTTTTAAAACAGTCAATTAAAAAGATATTATTAGAAAAACTCCACAATAGACACACTTTTGTAGAAGTAACTGTGTATATTCAAATGTACCTATTGTATTTCAGTGGAAGATGTGTGCAGACTGTAGTTCAAACCAAACAAAACCAAACCAAACCAAACTAAACAAAACCAAACCAAACTAAACCAAATCAAACCAAAATTGCAATGAGAAAGCGCATTAAACAAAAAAAAACCACCAAACCTATTAGAAAGTAGTTAACTTATTTTTTGCTCTGAATAGTTCTGAGGTGGAGATGTTTGTATTATGGTGAGCACATTTACTGTTTGAGAGTTTCAGTTGTATGCACTTGAGATCCACTTACATTTTCTACTTAAGTGCAGATTCTTTGCACTTTCTAAGAAAACAGATCACAAAAAAATCTTGATTCTTTGCTTAGAATGGGGAACAACGAATCAAAACTGTGGGATGAAACACAGCATAGTAAAATGTAGGCTGAACATCTGGATAGATGTCATGATAGTAAGATAAATTAGACTGTAAAAGAGTCTGATGAAAGCCTGAGATTAATTTAAACTAGAAAGAATAAAGCTGCCTGAAATATATTGTAGAGAGCAACCCCATACTCGGGGGGAGAGGCAAGATGATATCTGAGGTCTTTTCCGTAATTTATTTTTAATGCCTATAATCTGTGATAGAGCTTACTTTTCAAAAGAGAGGCCAGTAATTTTAAGCCTAGCACTGACATTAAACACACTAGTTTAAAGAAGTATATGTCAAGAGCAACCTTTTCAAAACTCTAAGACATAATGCAAAATGAGCTGAGATGTTACTGTGTTGAATCAACAGACTGCTTACAAAAGCAGGGGCTGCCTAGGAGGGCACATCTGTGCAGAAGATTTCCTTGCAGTGCTCCATCTGCAGTTGACTCCTCTGTATTACAGTAAGAAAAATCATAATGGATAGAAATAATAGCATATTGCCTTTGTGATACCAGTAACTGAATCCAAAACCTCTGGACAAACCTACATGTAGATTTTACGAAGCATGATGTGGTTTTGAAATATATAGGAAAAAAAATTATAGCACTTGGGTTTTATCCCTTCCACATTAGAAGACAGCGCATCCACTTTTTTCCTGGCATCATAAGAATCAACACCAAGAGCTTACAGTGGAAGATATGGCCTCTGACTCCTGTGTGATGGTTGTGATCATACTGGTAGCTGCTGACCTTGAATATGCAACATACATGAAAATATGTAAAAGCCTTATAGCTTTTATGCTTATAATATTACAACATTTTTTTCCTCTCAGCATTACAAACATGGCAATAACAGACACAAAAGGTATATGTATATATACGTATTGCATGTAACTGCTTCAATTTCCTTGCATGCTTTACACTGATCCTTTAAAAAAAAAAATCAGGATGCAAGAGGAGAACATAATTAAAGAAAAGAATATTTGTCTTACCTAAAACTAAATGATTCTGTCATTTGAAGAATGACAAAGAAGAAATGATGATTAAACATAACCTCAGCAGGTAAAATAAATTATAAAGTCTATGTATTTACAGTAGAACAAGATGACACAGTGATAAGGTGGAGACTTACAAAGCATTCAGGCTGTGTTCAGCCAGCTGGGTAAGCTCAAAGTCCACCCAACTCCTTGCCAATACTTCTTGTACTGCAGCAGGTTGCCAAGGGAAGTGGTGGAATCACCAACACTGAAAGTGTTCAAAAGATGTGTGGATGTGACACCTGGGGACATGGTGGTGCTGGATTAATGGTTGGACTCTGAAATCTTAGGGGACATTTCCAACTGTAATCATTCCATGATTCAGTTTGTTGGCTTCAGCTCTTCAGAATCATCTACCTGATATGAAATAGAAATCTGGGAAACTTAAATGCAATTCTGGCCAATTGAATTTCAAGATCTCTCTTCTCCTACTGATAGCATTATGAGCTGTACTTATATTTAAAAGGCAGATATAGAATATACTTTTTAAAATCTCATTATGGCACTCTGGTTTTTGGTTTGGTTTTTTTTTTCTTTGTGTTTTTTTTTTTTTTTTTTTTTTTTTAACTCTGAAATATGAGGTCTGGACCTTTGAAGAGACAGTATGAATGACCAGCAGTGTTGCCAGGCATGGCATCCCCAGTGGGTCATGGCATCCACCATCAGTTCTGGATATATCCTGTGCTGTGCAATGCAATGGCATAAATCACAGGTTGCTTTCTGAATCAGGCTAGCCATTTAGCCATTCTCATCTTTATCTGGATAGTTCATTTGGAATCAAAACACTTTTTTTTTCAACTTTGTGAACTACAAGTGCAAAGTAGCTGGCTAGCATTTTTTTAGAGCACCTTATGAATTCTTACCTCATAAAAATTACACAAGTAAGTTACTAAAAAAACCCTAAAAAAAAACTAGAGCAGAAAAGGGAGATCTTTGTCATGTTCCAGTTATCTAAAATCTGATTTTGTAGATCTTCAGCATATTTTAGTTTGAGCATGCAAGATACCTTAAATGTTATGAATTATAATTTAAAAATTGCATGTTAATTTCCCAATGAAAGAGTAGATCCAGAGTCAAATGCATTCTTATATTAAAGGAATTTACAAGTGTTTTCCTAGTTGATCTGTCACAGCATAGCCAGACACAAAGTGTGTGCATTCCAGCTGATCATTACGGCAGAAACCTTTAGCAGTGACCATATTTTGGAGCAGAGAATCCCTAAGTTCCCCCAGGAGTTGTAGCTGATAGACAATACAGATAAGTAAATAATACCAGACTTGGGGGACATTTGCAAGGGAAACAGCAGATGCAAAGCCTGGACTGAGTTATATTGGTTCACCTTTCAAATATTGATAATAACTTGAGAGGTGCTTGAGTTTCTGTATGTGCTGGTGGCCTCAGGTCTGTTCAGCTGAGGAGGGTGAGAAATATTTCAGCCTAATTTAATCTTGATAGGGAGGGTCTATACTTTTCCTGTATTTGCTAATGTGGTTTACACTACATTTCTGGAATCTGGCTTGCACAGTCTGAGTCAAGGGTGATTTCAAGATGTCACGATACATCAGTGAGAGTAATTAGAGAAAGAATGTGATCTGGCACTTGTATTAATACTGCCTAGTAATTAATAGCATAGGTCAATCTTGCTGGCTCCTGTAAACATCTTCAGGCTTGAGCCAGAGTTTCTGCTTTCCTTTCTTTCTGCCTGCTTGACCTTGAGTAGCTGTGGCATCCTACCCTTCTGAGCGGTTGTGGAGGAGACTGTTTTAGCTGGTATTAGACCGCCCCAGATGGTACTCTAATGCTCAACACCTGCTGTGACTCCTTCACTTCTTGTTATTTCTGCCACAGCTTTTATATATACCTTTTTGCAGTTCTCTCAGTGGAACATGGAGAGGGAAGCGAAGGAATGAGGGATGGAGAGAAGGGAAGAAGGAGAAAGCCCAGACGATGGAGGAATATCCAGTACAAGGTGATGCAGGGAGGTGGTATTTGCTTGGTGCTTCACTCACACATCAATTTCAGCACAGTGAGCCACAGGGAATAGTAGCTCTGTCCCCTGGGTCGTCTCTCTTGTGTGCTCATCTAGGAGAGCTGAGCACTCACATCTCAAAAATATACATTTTCTGGCTGCTGTGGCTCTTCCCAAACGGAAAGACTTTTCATGGAGGTTTTCCCTTCTCCCTCCATGACTTCAGAAATTGAAGACCTTGCAAGCCACCATTCTTGAAAGACTGCCAAAACTGTATTATGAAGCAACCCCTTATTTACGTTAATAAAAAATACCTTATCTGTAAAGCCCTCTCTTAAAACATATGAAACGTACTTGAAGACTCTTCATGGATGAGTGAGTGTTTTCCAATAGCTGCTGAGGGCATGCCTAATACTACTGTGTCTCACAGAGGGAGACTGGAGTCATAGATCAGCTTCTCTTAGGCAGTCACAGAAGGGAAGATCAGCTTAGTGGACTGGACTTATGTTGTAATTAAAGTGTTCTATTGAATCATGCTCTCACAATACTAGCTCCCATAGGGCAAATATAGATCCATGTCTGGAACTAGTAAATGGCAAAATGTCAGTCTGATTCTCTGCCAGACCTGGTTATTCACCAGATTGATTTTATTTCAAGGGGATATACGTTTATCATTCCTCCTGATCAAACAGCAGCAGCAGAGCAGGGCAGATCCTCAGATACTGAAAGTCAGCATTGCATCACTGGCACCATTTTATCCAAAAAGAAAAGTTGGGCTAACCCTAGGCACCCTGTGTTTGGCACACAGGAATTTGTGAGTGAAATATATCCTTAATCTCTGGACCTAAAGCAGTCTGAAAAGGAGCATGCTCTCTGCAGGCAGTTCTGGTTGTTTCCTGTGCCTGCCAGCAAAAGGGAGCAATCCTGGAAACAAATCCACATTACTAAGTAGAATGAGAAAAAAATAGTGGGTGAGGAGTCAGGAGAGTGTGACATGCTTGGAGGGCATCTGCTAAATTTTTAATATACGTTGTCTGATTCCTTGCTAGCTGTTCCAAGTATCTGTTTGCTGGAGACAGTTCAAACAAGTTTTAATCAATAAATTAAGATATGTGTTTAGAAGAAATTTGGCATGAAAACCTCAGTTTCATCAGAAAGCATTCATTCTCTGGTTTTAAGATTCCCAGTATATGAGATGGTGTTTGAAATGGTAGCATATTTTACATAGCCAGAGTAAAACTTTAGTATGAAGAAGCATTAAAATAACAAGTTTCAAGGTCTGCTGAGGGTAAGCCTCTTTAGTCCATGGAGCTTGTTATTTTTGAGCATTTTTACAAATCCATTCTGGGAAAAAATATTTTCCCTCCATACATTATAGCTCTAGATAAAAAACAGACCAGACTGTTAAACAATATCCAGTATATCCCTCTATGGAACATAAAAGTATGAAAAGATGGTCAGGTTTCATTCTTTCAAATTTCCTATCATATTTACCTAAAAAATGACTGTAATGTGCTGTTTTAAATCAGAGATGTTTGATTTAATAAAGGTTACTCCTTGGTGAGTGCTGGTGGTGCTTAACATTGTGCAGACAAACAAACATAGAGCTCAGCTAATATACTGTGTGTCTGAGATTTTTGTCAGAGAAAATAACTGACTCCTAAAATTTATTGTGATGCAAGAAAGCATCCAGCTACTGCTGCAATAGAAGATGGACAAGTTTGGTAGTTTTTTGTTATCTTTGCTGACCAGGGTAAATTCCAAAGGCAGAGTTTCCCTCCTGTAAAAGGGCATTGGTTTTGGACTGAGATCCTAAAAGGAAGAGATTGCATTACATAGTTGGTAATCCTTTTCTTTCAGAATAAGTGTGTACTTGTAAATAAAGCATATTGTACTTAGAATTACATAGATATCATCTATCTCCTAAACTATTCTGTGGATATTTCTTTGCACTGAAGATACCAGGTTCTGAGCTAGTCAGTCAGGAGTCCCTTAGTGTGGTAAGAGAAAAACAGATGCCACTAGCACGTAACTAATTTCATCCTGGAGCAAATGTGAAAAGCATGTCAGATGAATGGCATTCTTAATATGTAGGACACATGAGAAATACATGAAATATAATTATACTTGGAGAAACAGGAAGGAGTTTGTGTGCTTCTTTTGCAGGATTTCAAAGTGAAATGAAATCAGGCTGTTCAGGATAGCCAGCAGAACACTAAAAAAGTACTCAGCAGTCCTCCAGGGCACCTGGGTCATGGAACTGGTGTCTTCACAAACTCCTGTGCTATGATATGATTCCTATGAACTTCTATGGAAATTCCCATTGTTAAGAAATTATATTGGTGTGATGTCAGTAGATATATGGGAAGTTCTTTTAAATTTTGTTCAGGTGCTTAATTTTATCACATTTTTGGCACATGTTTTTGCATTTATAAGAAGTATTGTGTTTTTAATTACAGTTGTGCTTTTCACCCAACAATGACTTCAGATATCTCAATTCTCCTTTAATACACTTTTTTTCTAGCTGAAGTCATGCCAAAACCAAATTGCTTACTTCTGCATTACTGATGGGTCTGTTAGTAAGCTTATTGTGATGTACCCTTACCAACATGCAGAAAATATTTCTTAATTCTTCTGTGCATTGTGCTAGCAGCCTATTTTATCAAAACTTTTATTGAGCTGGATTTTGCTATATACCACTGACAACTTCAGTGTATCCTTTTAATGTTTGTACTGCTGTTTTCCCTCCAAGTTCCGTACATTTTTATTTGTGCTTTCTGTCCTTCGCTGATTGTAGGGGGAGGGGTAATGGAACAAGCAGTATCTGTAAGTTCACCCAATAAATTTTCACTGCTCACTGGATTGATAAATTAATTGTCTTTCAGTATGTTTGCAGCACTTACAAAATAAAGCATACCAGCTTAATCTAAAGCAATTTCACCCATGGTTTTGCTTTTCAGAAAGTAAAGATGTAGAAACTTGCAAAGACGAAGCTGCAGTCATCAGCTCTGAAAGGTCAATAAGACTAACTTGAAATTATGCCCTTAGTTCATTAGATATCCTGGATCTGAAGGTGACTTCAGTTCTTTGTGTGGTTTTTTTTCGGTTTTATTTTGCCAATGCTTTAATAAATTGGAATGTCTCACAATTATGTCCCTTGAAATCTGCTTTTATTTTGTTTTAAAGTGTCTACTGTGTCTTGTTGTTGCAAATGACATATGAAGCATGCTGCTTGCAGGATGTTGAAAAGCACTCTGACTAGATGTCATGCTTAATTTCACCATTGGCCTTGGTGATTGACACACCACCTGGTGTGAACATGCTTTGGTCTAACACAGCACCAAAACACCAAACATTTTCATTCTCCTTTGGTATAAGACTTCTTGCTTGTTTGGTTTTTAAATATTTCTTTATGGGTGGTTCTATTGCAATGTTTTTTCATCTAACTGTAATGTTGGTAACAAAGCATTGGAATGACATACATTGAGTATGTAATTGAGTTGAGTAATTCCTCAACTTTTAAACAATATGTTTTTATTGTATTGTGCTGACATATCTTTCTCTAATCCTCTTTTGATTATCATGAGTTGCTGCTCATTTACTGTCTTCAAAGAATTCCATGAAAGTCACCATGAAAGAGAATATTTAGTTTATCTAGTCATGGTTGGGCAAATCCTGAAATGCCCCCAATTCTGTAAAATTGCTGTTTTTCAGTCTTCACCTTAAGATATTCTCCTCAACCACAGTAAGTTCTGAATTCACTGATTAAGGCATTACAACTTGCACATTTGCATTCATAAATACAGGCTGGTGGTATGTGTGCTCCAGTTAGTACCTAACTCTAGTGATTTGCTCATTAGTTGAAGTTTCTGGAAGGATAATGAAATAACTGAGTAGATAAATTTAAAAAAACCTTATAGATAGAGGAAAAAGAGCTAGTCTTTCAAAAGGGAAGAATACATAGCAAATACACCAATTGATCACAAATAGCGGTCTCTCTCAAGAACTACCAACACAATGAATGCCTTCCTGTAGATCACAAAATAACAACGTCACAATAAATTATGACATGCACTCTATTCGCTTCTCGCTGAACTTGGCTGGCACTTAGGTGCTTTATTCCATCTCAGGATCCATCGTCTTCAGATTAAAGAGCTGTTATAACTCGCTGTTTGTTTAGAAAGAAATCAATCATATCCTGTCTGTTTTTCCAGACACAGACTTTATTCTGCTGTATTAAAAATACTGGCCTTGATGTCCTAGCTGACATTAAAAACATTAAATCAGCCAACTTTGACATAAAACAGAGGACATATTTTAGCTAAGGTTCCATTTGATACAGGTTCACTATCTAAATAGTTCTACTGATAAAGGCACAGCATGTCAGAGATAAGAAAAACAAAATGGCTGTGATTTTTGCTCTGACTGAGCTATACTCTCTATTTGACATAGCTGGAAAGCAGCATAGTAAACAGACAAATGAACACAAAAATCATAGCTCCCAATCAGCCACTTGCCTAATTTTCAATTTTTGTAAACAACAATAGATTGAAGGTAGAGAAAATAATGGAGTACTGTCATATAGTTTCTTTTTCTGTCACTGTCACATTGTATCATCATTGTCATTGAGACCATCGTTGTAACCCTTCCCAGTTTGTGCCTGATATCCTTTGTCATCCATGAATAATTTTCCCAACTTGCCTGGAGTTGGTGTCAGTGACCTAGCTGGTCTGCTTTGTTGTGTCCTCTTGTCAGTCTGTGTCTGTGCTTGTGAATAAGGCAGAGCTTGGAGATGCTCTAAACCAGGTCCCCAGCTAGCCATGCTTGTGCTACACCACTTTTCTCCCTGGCGTCCTCTGTGCCCTTTGTGTCCTCTGTGCAGTTCTTGCCCACAGGACTTTTATTTTGTGCTTTTTCCACTTTAATTTCTCGGCATCTGAAATAAAGTGACCACTGTTTTGCAAAGTGCCAGCAGCATCACCGGTATGAGACTGAGGTGTAGCTGTGAAGGTAAGTGGGATATAGGATTGTGGGATGTAGGGTGGAGAAAGCCAGAGTTATACAGCGCTCATCATGCTGCCTAATGCTACAGCACAGTGCTGTGGATGTTGGCCTATTCTATGCCCTTTTTCTTCTGGAGGCCTTGTGAGTACAAGCATTGTGCTGGCCCTAAAATAACCATAATAGTAATAATAGTAACAATAGTAGTAGTAGTAACAACAACAACAAGAATAATAATAATAATAATAATTTAGCTCTTTATTGCCTCAATAAATATTGATTTGATTCAGAAAAAGAACCTCAATGTGTTACTTTTCCTTCTGTCTGAGCAGGTTTAGCTGCAGAATAGTTTTAAGGTGTAAGAAATGCACTATTATTAGTTGGTTCTTTTTCATAGAATTACAGAATAAGCTGAGTTGGAAGGGACCTACAACAATCACTGAGTCCAGCTCCTGGCCCTGCACAGCACCAACTCCAAGTGTCACATCCTGTTTCTGGGACCATTTTCTAAACACTTCTTGAACTCTGTCAGGCTTGGTACTGTGACCACTGCCCTGGGGATCCTGTTCCTGTGCCCAACTGGAGCCCTTTGGGTGGAGAACATTTTCCAAATATCCAGCCTAAACCTCCTCTGAAAACTTGAGGGCATTCCTTCAGGTCCTGTCACTGGGCACTCACATAAGAGATCAGTGCCTGCCCCTCTACTTCCCCTCATGAGGAAGTTGTAACTGCAGTGAGGTCTCCCCTCAGTCTCCTCAGTGCTGGACAGGCAATATTTCTGGTCTGTGCAACCAGTACTGAGAGCTGCAAATTCTGACTGCCATGAGCTGGTTTCATTTGCTGCCTGAGAACATCTCTGCTCCAGGTCTACGGAACTTCAGTGAGATCTGTGACAGATCACCCCATGGCTGCCTCTCTGACCTAGTAGTACATGTCAACAAATAAATGTTTAAGAAAACTATGTGTAACACATTCCTCAATCTGTTGTACAGCTAACATCAGTGCCAGTAAATTATCTGCATGCCGAGTGAAGACAGTCAGACTTTAAGGATTGCATCTCCAAGGTTCTTTCAACTGACCTCTGAATGAAAAGTGCTGAAGTATTTAGTGCCAGTACTTGTATCTTTCCCTTCTTACACACTGTGCATACAAGACAGGATATCACTGCTATCGTATGCCATCACAAATATATGCATTTATAATCAGAGGAGAATATTTTTTCCTGTCTGAAACAAAAATAATAGAGCTTAATCTAAAACTTCAATGTTTAATTAATTTAAATTATTCTGCTGTCAATTCTGGGCTAAGTCTATGTAGGTCAAGAAATACAGCCTGATATCACATGTGTGAACTTCACATTCAAAAATGTTTCACTGTACTAAGGAGGCTGCACAGGTGTTTTGTTTGAATTGTTAATGGGGTCAAGTCAGATAAAAATAATCAAACTCATTTGTGAGATATCAAAAATATAAAGTATTTCTAAAGTTGCCATGCAAGAAGAAAATATATAAAATTTTATATATGAGAAATTTTTAAAAACTTTCTGAAATAGATCATCATCCAAGCTGAAGTGGTGTAAATGAAAGAGATTTGGCAGATGATTAGGGATGACAGGTGAAGAGGGACCAAGGGAAAAGAAGTGGATTGGTTTTAAGTGAAATGTAACTGACAAGTGTCCATGACATCTCTGTCAAATACCCTTCAGCTGAGGTTTGTCGTGCTTAAGAGATAAAGCCTCACACACACACATCTGCTTATTCTGTAGAAATAGGCCTACCAGGTGGAAGTGCACAAGAAATAAATGCATATCTCTCTCTCTCTCTCTCTTCATACAATCTACATTTACATACATGTGCGCACTCATATGTGGAATTAAATACCATTTTGCATTGGAAAGCCAGGAATTACAAGAAACTCAATGGCAATCCACTTGTTCTCTTATTCCAGTTTTTCTCATTTTTGCCCACTTCCCATATAGTCCTAAGATTGATGTCTAACTTCTCTAGGTTTTGTGTGAATGTGGAAAATTGTTAAGGATGTATGAAGGATGTATGTTGGCCTAAAGTGGTAAGAATTCCATTATAAACAAATATGCAAAATATAAACATTGAATTTTTTTTTTTTAAATGAAGACACTAATGGTCTCTAAAATAAACTAAGTAAACACTTACTAAACACTTGTTGTAGCAAAATTGGGATGGAATGCCCTTTTTCTCAGGGAAAGTGCACAAATATGCAGAAGAAGGCAAAAGGAAAAAAAAAAAGTCACCAGTAAGAACTCCTCATAATCATTTGCATCTTTCTTTCATGTGTTCATGTTCATCTGTATTGTTTCTCCAGCTTCACTTATACTGTGTATAATGAAACACAGCTGCTAACAAATGTGATGAAAGATAAAGAGGAATTTTAGTGCAGTTCTGCAAATTCAGGTTATTAATTCCTGTCAGGTTATTTTTCAAAAGAAAACAAAACTAAACCCCAAAAACCCAAAAAAACTATAAAATGTGGTCCTTTCACTGATATATGAACACTGTGTCCTTTTTAATATCTTAATTACTGAATTCAGAGGTTTTCTGATCGTGATACCTGGGATGCTTGATATCCACTCAACTGTGCTGTGCTGTATTAAGAATTGCCAACCCTAGAGAAATGAGGCTGAAAATCATTGTTATGTGAGTGCTTTCTGCATCTAAAATAATTCTGTCTTAGTTTGTCATGTGCAGCTAATAAAAAAGCAATATCAAGACCAAAATGAGCTTTATACTTTCTCCTGAAAATCTACTATTTTAATCCCATCTAAGCAGCACCACCCAGAAAATGGCTGTAGATTCACCTCAGCCCCAAGGGATTGAACCCTCATCTTTTTCTCTTTCCCAGGAATTGCTTTAATGATTAGTAGGACAGTAACTGGGGAAAGGGAGGGAAAATATTAACTTCCATCATTCCCACAGAGGTTAATGACCCTTGTGAAAGTGATGGTCAGGCTTTGATTATATAATGTTGTTTGGCTCCTGTACCAGCCCTGCTTGGCATGGGGTGTGCTCTGGGATCAGGGATGCAGCCCCATCGCCTCTCTGGGTGGCCCTACACTCAGGAGAATTGTAGGGAGAGGGGGCTAGGAGAGATTAGAAGTCTTTGGCTGCAGCTGAAACACTCTCTTCTCAGTCGTGTTAAGCTTATAGTATTTTCCTCAGCAAAACATGTTGTCTGTGGTTGAAGCACCATACAGTGACTCTGATATTTGGACTGATAGTTTACACTGTCCACAGTACTGTTAGGGCAGATTTGCATAGATAATAAAATGGATTGTTTTGGAAAGCATTTAAGTTCAGGTCAGGGACTCCTGTGGCTTTCCCAGAAATTTGACCTCAATTAATATGTGAAGAATGTTAGCAGGCAGTTAATGGTTTGAGACTAGGCCCTGGCCAGTCTTGCACCTGCACTTGCTTTTAATTCTAAAGTTTGATGCTGTGCTCTAAGAAAAAAAAGGAATGTATAATAAATAATGGGTAAAAATTAGCATCAGAAAAGAACTAATAAGATGAAATCAGAACTGTATTTTAAATATAAGAAGCAAATCCAGTGTTTACAATGAAGAATTTAACATGTCTGATTTCAGTCTGGGCTAAGCTTTTGTATTAATGTTTGAGTTGATTGTGAACACAAAAATATGTGTATCTTTATCTGCGTAAAGAGCTGTGATGGATGAGGATCAACCTACCCAGAAAGCTGCAACTGGTACGACTATAACATTTGTTGGATGTTTGTCAGAAAAAGTCAAGTTGTTTTTTACTTTATCCTAGATTAACTATGAATATGAGAAATGACCTGGTATGGTATAAATCCTCAGGAAAGATCTGTGGAATGCAGACATCCAGTTAATATAACATCCAGTTAATGTAATCAGTCATCAGGGGTAACTTTTGCTCTGTGCAAACAGGATAGAGAGAACATTTGTCTGGAAATGAATCCCACAGTTTACAGAGCCACTCTCAAGTGCCAGTTATCAGGTTCTCTTTTATCTGCCCCCTCCTCACTCAAGTGATCCTTCCATGAAAACCTCTCTGAACATATGTTGTTTGTTAGTATTATTTTTCATTGACTGTTCCTCACAAAGGCTACCAAACTTTCTCAGAAACAAGGGCTGTTTATCAAATCCAGCAACTGTCTGAACACATGCATAGTGTTTACTATGCAGTTGTTCTGTAAAAGAGAATTCCAACCATATCACGTGAGAAGGGAATCCTTAATTATTTCAGTGACTCATAATTAGTTTAATAATCTGAGCTTACTTGATTGATTATGCTGTGTTAAATGGGTCCAACAAGTTCTGGCTTCTTCATTCATTTTTTAAGTATTCTATGTAATGTTAACATTTGACAAGTGATTACTCAGACCCTTCAAAATATGGTGAGAGATACTCAAATCCCTTGGCTACCCTTCTCTGTATGGACATTTTAGATAACACATCCCATAGCAGCATCACAGATTGTAAATGTTCTGTTGCAAGTCTCCTTTTGTCATTTTTATTACGTGGGAAGTAAAACAGTTAGTTGCCCTGGAAAAAAATCCTTCTTATGTAGTTCTTACTACTTATTATGTAAGTAATATCCTTATTATATTGTTCTTCTGTATATGATATATTTAAGGCTTTGGTAATGTTAACTGTATTACATTCTTAGTCATGCATTCAGTAATGTGCTACAAACTAAATTGGCGGATACTTTAACTTCCTTTTTTAACATCTGAACAAATGTTAGTTAGGGAACATTCCTTTGACTCAGTTGGGAATGAGAAGGGTAGGCAAGCTATGAGTACATCACATTATGCACAATGTCACAGAGCCAGTTCTTGTGGTCATGAAGGAGGAGTGGGGCAGGTCTGTGCCTCTGGCCCTGTGTCCATGAGTGCACAAACAACACAGAGATCCTGCTGGCTGATCTGAACTTCCCCTGGTCCTACCCACTAGATTTCTTGTACACTTTTGTGGGGAAGGGGAGAAGAAATCAGTCTGCTATATACTGTAGATCCACTTCAATTTGATCAATTGACATACCTGCCCATTGACTGAGATCTTCAGGTAGGTTTAAGATCTACATATTTTCCCACTTGGTTGGTTGTGGAGCTCTAGATTTCTCCCAGCCTAATTGCAAAAACCTTTGCATTGATTCTTCTGTGTAGTGTTTTAAGTAATAATCTTTTAGACTGCAATAGACTCAGTTCCAGATGCTTCCTGTAGTGGGGAAGCTTCTTGTTCGAAAGCAGTCTTTCACATGCAATTTATACACAAGCATGCTGTGTGTGCTGTTTTCGTACAGCATCTGAGTACTGCATAACAGCAGGTTCACTTCTAAGGACACAGGTCCTCCTCCATTAAGCCACCCTTCATCACTTTCTGCAGCCCCTGGCTTCGGGTGCTCCATGACAGGCTTTTATAAGGGTTTAGTTATTTTCTGATGCTAAATACACCAGTGGCAGCAGCCTTCTTTATGCTACAACATTTTCACTTCTTAGAAAACAGAAACAAGAAGACAAGTAGATTTGTTTTGATTTCAAAACTTCTGCTTTCTCTTTTAGCATAGTTTCACATGAAGATTTTTTCACCTCCTTTTTTATGCTGACCTTTTGCCAAGTCCTACCATTTGCACATTTATGTTACAGACTTTATGAGCTTCAGGGGTGTGAGGCAAGCAGTTGGCAAGGCCACAGGCACAAAACTGTATGTACCACTCGACATCACGTGTCTGAGATTTGTTAGCTTCAGAAGTCTTGCCTCAGTACCTGCCTAAAATTATGGGGACCTTACATTCAAGATGAAAAATCCTGCTCCTCAAATTCCCCTTCTGCATCAGTGTCAAAATACCTCAGCCTTGGGAAATCTAAGTAGCTTAATCCCAATATCCCACTAATAGGCCATTGGGTCATACAAACATGAGTTAATCTGCTGTTACTGGAAAGAAGTATCAGAGCACATGTGATGCATTTCCACAAGATTAGGGTCTATGTAAAACAAAGTGGCTTTTAAAAATGCTTTTATTTAAAATAAAACTACAGGAGAAGATACAGTAAACTCACCAATCTAGCAGTTACACTTTTGAAATTAAGTCAGATGCACTAGAGACTGATTTGTGTCCTGCAAATGTTTAGTGTATAAAATTTAGATTTATATGCCTTTACAAACATTATAATTCAATGTTAATAATACTGGAGGACTCTAGAGCACTTCATTGTGTAAGATAGCTAGCTTCTTTTAAGTTTTTCTTCTACTGCTAAATAAGACCATTTACATTGGGACTGTTCTCTGTTTATGTAGTCTTCCAAAACATACACACTCATTTGGACAAGCAGTATGCTTGCATGAAGATGCATGTCTGGACCTGTCAGTTTTCTCACTGACATCCAGAAGGTTTTGGGACCAAAGGAAGTCTAAATTTATTTTAAATGCCAGTAAGCCCTGTACTTGGTGGTTATGATTTACCTATCAAGGCAGAGAGATGGCTCTTTCTCTGAAAGATGTTTTCAAATCAGTTTAAACCTGTGGAAAACATACAAAAGCCACTACACTGAATGGGTAGATGCCTTATGCTTTCTGTTTAGCAGATTCCCTCAGCTGCTGGAGTTATTTCAAAACATTTGTATGATTTTTTTTCTTGTGCCATTGCATCTATGGCTCTTGTTAAATCCCTATAACAGGGGCAGCTTGCTGTGATGACTAGCTGCTTTAATTGAAGAAGACTGAATGACTCAGAAACAAAAATAGGGGATAATGGGGTGAAACACCTGCCTCAGGCCTAGGTTTGGTGTTTTTCTGGATGGCAGCAGCTCCTGCCTGGCTGCTGAGGAAGTCCTTTCCTTCTGCCACTACTGAAATTTGGCATTTTGCCTCTTGGCTGCAGCTTGTGTCCTGCTGCCCATGCTGAGCTCTGCCCATCACATGCTGTCTGCCAGGCTGCCTGCCCTGGCCTGGGGGTGCTGGCTGGGAGCTCTGCCCCTGTGCCCCACCCAGCACAGCCCTCCCTGCGCCTCTGCTGCTGTTCCAGCAAAGGATCCTAACAAATGGAACCAGGAAGGAAAGGGCAGACCACAAGGCAAGGCAACAGCAGTGTGGTGGGGAGCAAGTCGTTAGGTCTTTGGCCAATAAAAACATTAGTAACAGTAGATTGAGGATGGTTAAGCAAGCAGGCAGGCCTGGAATCTGACCAAAAGTCAGCTGGGACCAGGAATGAGAGAGACAGAGCAGTCTTGGGAGACAGTGGTAGGACAGAGGAGGCTCCTGCTTCTTGTCCTAACCTCCATCCCCCAGGTACAGCAGATTTTTCGCTTTCTTTATCTTCTTTGGCCACATTCTCATCTTGTCCATGTGCTGACTGTGTTCCTGGGGCTGATCAGCAGCTTCCTCAGACCGTCCTGCTCCCTGGCATCCTGACCATCCCGCCAAAACATTCATATTCTGGACAAGATTTCCTGGTAAGCCAAATGTCTTGAAGCAGCTAGTGGGCTACACTTATGACATATGCCATGCGTGTGACCTATTGTGAGCTTAATATCCTGCTGGTGCATGCAAAAGGATTGCACCAGCCAGAGGTGTTCCATGGTTCAGTCTCCGGGGCATTACTGGGGCTGGTGGATGTTCCAATGGGTAGGCTTCTGTTGATTAAGGACTAGAGAAGGTTTTGTAGCTCTGAGCACATTGAAGAACATCAAGGTTGATCTTTTTCTCTGGGTCTAGCTATAGGAAACACAGAAAAGTCCACAGGAGGATTGCCCAGACCTTCAGAGCCCTGAGCACAGGACTGACTGTCATGGTGCTATGTAATGACATTGTCAAAAAAAAACAAAGACTAACCAAACCAGGTCAGTCCAGAATCCTAGTAGCCAGGTGCCCTGTCTCCAAAAGTGGGCCACATTCACAAAGAGAACAATAATAAAACCAGTCTTGTGGTACTAATTCCTCAAAATATTCCTCTGGCTTTCAGAATGTGTGTGGCAGATGGGGGAGTGCTTTAAGGCAGAGGGAGAAGTTTGGATTTCCCTCATGTGGATACACAATACATAGTTTTGTCCCACATTGCAAAAATATCACAAAAAGGATGGGAAAGTGGCAGCTATTTTAATCATGACCTGTGACATTCTTGAAACTAGGGATCAATGGTGACAGTGATGAATAAAAGTCAGAGAATGTCCCAAGACTTTTTAAAGGGAAAAATGAGGAGTGGAAATCAGGAGGTATTGTCCCATGTTTGATCTTTTCATGTTAGTGACTTCTGCTGCTGCTTTCGACACATGAGCTCCCCTCTTAAATTTCCTCAGAGTTAAGGTTCAGGTGTTATAGGAGTTTATAGGTGCTGCTATCCAGTGCATGTAAGCAGTGATTATCCATTGATCAGATGGTGTTAGTGTTGCAAACTAGCACGTCCCAGTTACTGCAGTTCCTCCCTGTATTTAGAATCCAAAATAACTGTGGTGACTGTGGCCTCTGCTGTCAAACACTGACTGTTGGAGTACTGCCTCTTGTACATTGGCTTCTGCAGTCAATGTATTTGTAGATGCTCCTTATAACAAATAAACAGAGAAACAACATAAAAAACATTCCAGTTAGAACTTCAAGGGTACTGAAAATTCAAAACCATTAATTTTCCTCATCAAACATTTCTTACATTAAAAATTGAATGAAATTATGAGCAAAGGGCTTGTGAAAAACGTATCAGGAATAAATATTTAGAAAACTTCGCTATCATAGCATCATTCCTGACAAATTTGTCTTAAAAAACTCTTCCTTCATACTATCATCCAGTGCAGAACTTGCACAAAAATGGACATTAAAGTGGTTTCATCTGAAACATATTCGGGCTTTCCATATCTATGTTTCTAATGTTTCCCTAGACACCACTTTGAACTATTTAGGAAATCTCAAGGGCGGTGTTTGTTTAAGATTGGTGAACAGAATGGCACTGCAGCCTGGGAACTACACAAGCAAAAGAGAAATACTGTCCTCATGAAATACGCTGTGGATGCCTTGAATTTCTTTGTGTTTAACTGATGCTAAAATTAGCATTGGAGTGTTATTTTTGCAGAAGCACAGGGAGTGTGCTGCAGCACAAGCAGAGCTCCAATGGCAGCATCCAGGCCTGGACAGGATGGGGGCTCTCACTGTTCTCCTTCTTGCAAATATCATGTTTCTCTTACATATCATAGTTCTGAAAAAGTACTACTTTCACTCTGTGTTGAAAATACACGGTGTGTCAACTTTCTTTCTCTGAGCACACAGAAAATCACCATTATTTTTGTGAACTTAATGCTTTAGTCCTTGCAAACCCATTTGTGAGTAAACGTATTTCACATGAGCAGAGGCTGAAGGGATTGGTCTTTTCATGAGCAGGGATGTTTCATATTGATGAAAAAAGACTTGGCATTTTATTTTTACCTTCCAGCAATGGCTTTTTATTAGCCATTCATACTATTGTCTGAGTAAAACAGTGACAAACAATAAAAGAGAGTTTTCTCCAAGGTTGTCATGACTGCTTATTTGTTATGTTTTTCTTTCTAGAAATGTGACTAGAACTTTCAGCCCAAAAGCATGTTCCTACTTCTAGCTGTGATCCAGCCCTTCTATGCTTATTTGTCCTCAGACTCCTGGTGAAGTGGAAACAGAGATTTTTTTTTTATTTATTAAGGAAACAGGAAAATGATCAGAAGCTTGGCCATACTCCCTATGTCTTTATACAAGAAAAAGAAAAAAATTGCAGCCACAGTTTTGCCCATTGTCTGGAAACAAATAAAAAAGGCCTAGCTCTATATTTCAGGCATCCCAGTCATATTTCAAGTTCCTTCTTTATCCAGCTTTGCTCCAGACTCAGATGGGAACAGGGCTGAGCTCACTCTGTCATACCTGCTTGGACACTCTCTGCACCAGCTTTTTAGTCAGGTCCTCCTGTTCAGTTCTGTAACCTCCTCTGTGTGGGCAGACAAATTTTCAGTGTTACTGGTTGGGACAGGTCATACTACAAAGCCCACTTCAGATCAGCTCTGCTCTTGGGTCTCAGGCCCTTTCTGGGGTAAGGAGGCTGGTCAGAGCAGAGCAGACTCCTCCTGGGCAGCAGCCAGCCATCACTGTGCCACATTAACTCAAAGCATGCTGGGGAAACCAAAGTGTTTGCTAAGCAGAATGTTTGTGAACCAGTTCAAGACATCACATGTAGAGTAAAGCAAATCTTGTTCAGGACCTTAGCCTCTTTTACAAACAGCCTGTCCTTATCCCGTAGGTAGCTACAAAAGTAGCTGGGCTTGTAAATTAGCCTGCAAAAATCTGCTGACAAAAACCTGGGTGTTTTTCAGTATAGATTGAATATATAACTATCTCCAAAAATGCAGCAGAAATCAAGCAGCCAAGCAGAAGATACTTTCTTTCAGGAACCTCCCATTAGCCCTATACCCCTACAAGAAAGCAGCTTTCTCTTAAAAACCACTCTGAATCAGAGGTATGTTGAATTGCAATGCATGCAAAGAATCTCTGATGAATTTTCAACTACACTTTAAAATGCTGTCCTTCCCCTTGCACCCCCAAAGCTGTCTGTTCCACTTATCTGACAGAGACTGCACAGGAGAGGATCACAGCAGGTCCAACCTGCTTACTCCCACCACAAACACAGATATGCAGGCTGGGGGCAGCAGCACACAATAGGTCTACTTTAAAGTGCATGCTGCTTGGTCTCCATGGGTTGTGCAAATATTTGCTTTGCTCCACAGTATCATGCCACTCCCTAAGTTTCTGCTCTGAATGGGGCCAAAATGCTTAAACTGAGACCAAGTGAAACTGACATTCTTCAGGCGGTTTTGCACTGAAACCACATCAAGATACATGATTACTATTTCACTGAATGTTGTGGAAAGGTATATGTAGAAAAGATAAAAAGGGCAGTGACACTTCAGCAAGCTATGGTATTAAGAGTTACTTTATACTGAATGGTGCATCCAGAGCTCTCACATGTTGAGCTAAACTTCATGGTGTCCATATTAATTCGGCAGTGTTTCCAATTCATGATCTTTCGTCCCACACCATTTAAGACGTGAAAGCATCAGATGAGGTCCTGACTCACCTTCATTCCTTGTCAGTCCAAACACCTGACCGTGGTGTCAGCTATTCTCTCTTCCTAGGGGAGGACTAGGGCCACAGCTGAAACTCAGGCTTGACATTGATATCAGAGACTATTTTGTGGGAGGAATTGTTGCAGATAACAAGCCACAATTATGTTAGCTGAAGAATAGCTGGAAAGAATAATTACAGTAAAGAATAAGATTAGCAGCACATAATGACCAGATTAGCACTTGCTGGGCTGCTGTAGGTTAAAGATGCTAAATCTCTCCTCTATCCACAGCACAAACTTAACAGCTGGTGACTTGAATTAAAGCTATCCACTCCTGTCACCTCAGGTGAGCTCAGAGACTGTGTGCTTGTCTTGTATTGGGGCACACTTACATTTAGATTACAATACTTATATTTTTCCTAAACCCTTACATTTTTGCTAACAAACCTCAATACCTCTTTTCAACAGTGACCTTCTGAGTAGAGTTCATTAAGAATTTAAAATCCTTTTGAAAACAGAACATATATGTGAAAAGCACTTTTAGAGCACTGGATATCTGGAGTACTGTCTCTCCCAGAAGGAAATAGGTGACTGTCCATGTCTAGACTCAAGCTGCTTTGCTGCAGAGTGCAATCTGAGCTATTGGACAGATGTCCATTCCCAAATATGCCTTCATGTAGTTACATCATATAAAAGTTAACATTGCAGAGAGCGGTGGTTAAATGACTTTAATGTGTAAATTACCTTAAAAAAAGTATCATAAGCACTCAAGTCACTTCAGCCTATTTGACCACGTTATTCTAGTTGCTGAGTGGTAAATCTTCAGAAGAGTAACATGACAAATCTGTAAAATAATTTGATTTTTCTTTAGAGACGGCTGTCATGAATAAAAAACCAAATAGTCTCTTGAGTAAATAGAGACTTAGCATGAGGGCAGTGAACACTTTCGGAAAACAAAAACACAGGTAAATCCAGGACAGTATACCATCTTTTTAGCAAATGGACAGACAAAAATGAGACAAAACAAGCCTACAAATATTTCATCTTAAAAGATGTTGTGAAGTGCTAATACCTCAAGACAACATTGGTGATTAAGGCTTGTGTTGACATGTCAGCCAGGCCACAACTCAATTATGTCTTTATCCATTCAGGACCATTGAAGACTGATGCTATGGTTCAGCATCAACAGGTTGTGCTTTCAAAGAGGCAGTGCTGGTAGAGATGAGATGCACACAATGGCTCAAACTGGGCAGGGAAGGGGAGGCACTATAGCCAGGAGAAAACAGTTAGGCAGTGCTTGCTAGTATACACTGCATTTTCAGGTAATTGTAAGTGTTTTTTCCCTCCAGATTAATTAGAAACTCTCATTTGTATTTAATCAGTAGGCTCTGCAACCTGCTGTTGAAGAGACGACCAGAAGATAATAGCAGCTGGACTCTTCCCCCCTCCCATGCTGCACACTGCTCCAAGCTATGCTCAGTCATATACTCTGGACAGACCCAGTTTTGCTGTGATTTTTGGTTTCTGACACCACAAACCATGGGGACTGGCTGGTATTTTTAATCCATCTGCTGCAAATATCAGTGAGGAATTCTTGTTTGGAACCACGTCCTTGTTTGTATTTCACAGAAAGATCTACAACAGACTATAAGAAAAAAAGGAAGAGAAAAATATATGTGTGTGTGTGTGTGTGTAGAGGAAAGGCAGAAAAAAAGAGTGAAAAATGATTCAGAAATGTGTCTGTTCTTTCCGTTCAAGCCACTGTACAGAAACTATGCTTCTATTGTGGGACAAAGACCTTTGAGCACAGTGAGATGTGTTTATGCTGCTCCTATCAAAGAGCCTTTCATCTCCACAAAGCAAATTATTAACACATTCCACTGAAGATGTGGGGGTGGAGGCCTGGCCTTGGAAAAAAAAAGCTGGCCAAAAATGAACAATTTTTTTATAAACACTTTTAATGATAGTGAATGGCGCCTTGCCAAGACCCTCATGCCCAGTGAAGCACTGCAGGCTGATTGTTTGTCTGGAGAAGTCCCGTGGGCTGA
Source organism: Onychostruthus taczanowskii (assembly GCF_017590055.1). Taxonomy (NCBI): domain Eukaryota; kingdom Metazoa; phylum Chordata; class Aves; order Passeriformes; family Passeridae; genus Onychostruthus; species Onychostruthus taczanowskii. The sequence continues at coordinate 21,763 of NW_024500228.1, forward strand.
GTCTTTTGTGCCGAGGAATTTCTCATTTGAAAAGCAGTGGTGTGGGAGGTGTGGGCCTTTCCAGGTTCATCGAGTTAAGGCCTGCACTGCCAGTTGCCTTAAACCTGCACCGGAGACTAATTTATTTTGGGTGAATGAACAACCCCTCTGTTCCAGGCGGTAAATCTTGATCTTTTAGAAGAAGCTCAAAACAAGAGGAGTAACCTACACAAAATATGCAGAACAGCTCTGTTAATAAGCTACTCCCCATGCATTCCCAGCATCCTGCACAGATGTTTGGCTATCTAGCAAAATTTTTGCTTACTGTTATTTTATGAGTGAGTAAATATTTTTTTTTTTCTCCCTTGCCATATGGATCAATGCTGGTTTGCTTATGGAAAAAACAACTTGTTGTTAGTAAATGAAGACCTGAAGTCAGTGTAAAAATAGATCTGTAAAAAATCTGGTTTATTCTTTTTCCCTATCTTTTTTGTTTCCTGTTCAATTTGAATATAATGTCCTTATTTGCATAAGCTTCATATTTCTTCACTGCTATTATTGCCATGGAACAACACATATATATATATATTGCAAGTCATTTAAATATATACATATACATACACATATATATATATGTGTGTGTGTGTGTGTGTGTGTGTGTTTGTATTTAAATGAATTGTAGTAATTGCAATGTGCTTGACAAGTTTGTATGATTCAAAGTGCAGCTGCTGTCCTTGGAAGACAATGTATTCTTCTATGACAACACTGAAATTTAGTTCAGCTCACTGTAAGGGGAGTACCTTCATGTTTCTGCGCATGCCCAAATACCTTCTTGACAGTGAAGATTTGACCTTTGGGCAACCATGGATCCCAGAGTGGAATGGGAATTTCTGTGTGCTTCAGTTTCTATGTGCTTGTGCATCCCCGATGTTTATGTTGTATTAGCTGATTCCAGGTAACTTAAGACACTTAAGGAGATGCTTCTTCGAAGGTTCTTCCCAAGATACAAATGTTCATATCCAACAGAGAGAAGTATCTCTAGAGTATGAAGTGACCCACTTGCCAGTTCCAGTTTATAGTACATAGGCTGGCCTGTGGTTAGTGTTGTGGAATAGCACCAGTTGAGATGATAAAAACATTCAGCTTCCTGCTGAAATAAAAATAGACATTTCTTGCTTGAAAAGGGAATCAGAACTGGGTGGAAAAAAACTTCTTCCAATTTGTGGAAGATACCAATACAAAAAAAAAACCTTATTCTATATCTATATCTAACCTATCTAAGAGTTTAAAAGCACCCCCTGACAAGAGGGAAGAAACTGGTTTACAGTGCCTATAGTTTCTAAGCTGTAGGTCATAGGACTCCCATAGTCTTAACTTGAAGATATCTGATCTGAGAACTGAGGGCTTAAAAAATCCTGAGAAGGGTCAAGAGCTTATTTTCTGGGAAGCAGAGCACCTGGGTCCTTGGTCACCCTTTGGTCTAGGTAGACAGTTGAGAAAAAACAGGAAATAATTCTGCAGAAAACCCACCATGTAGCTAGAACTTTTACATTTTTTTACAAGTTGGCAATTTCAAATTAAAAAAAAGCTTGTCAAAAGTTTTCCAGCTGTCTTGATTTGAGTAGAGCTGAGTTAGGTGTAGCCTAGTAATAAAATACTCATTATTCAAGGGTTGTAAACCAATATAAAGTTTCATATACCCAGGAATATGTATGTTTCATGTTCCGATCCCTAGACAAAAATAGTCTCACACAATGAGTTTTTTCTGTTTGTATATATGCCCATAGATGTATAACATATGTATACACTCCATAAGTTGCTATGATATTGATAAATGCAAGATTCATTATTTTTGAAGCCCACTTGGGCAGGGGTTTTTGGTTTTGTTTTTGTTTTGAAAGGAGAAAGGTACCGTAGGAACAACGTGGCAACTGTAGCTGATCTTGAGCATGCACAATCTAAATGTATCTCTCAGAAGTGCCCATTATAGTTGTTCACTTGAAATGGAAATAAAGTTTCTCTTTTTTTGTAATACTTTCTTTATACTTATACACTTTGATAATTCATTCAAATAATAATTTTCAAAATGTTTCCATAATCAGTTTCTAAACTTCCAGAGTGAATGCTGTTTATATGGTGTGTGTCCTCACTGAACTCAGTGGTTAAAGCCTGGCTCCCCTGCAGCCAAAAGCAAAGCTCCTGACTGATTGTGGCAGTACTACGATCTCACCCAGCCAGTTTCACTGACAAGCACATTTCTCCATTCACTCCTAGCCTTCTTTTGGTTTTTCTTCTCCAGAAATCCAGTTATTTGGCATTATTTTTTCCTCAGTCAGCTGTTCTCTGTTCTGCTGGAGGACAGCTGAGTCCAAAAGATCAAAAGATTCCCAGACTCTTAATCTACCCTTACTTAGAGGGGTTTGTTTTGTTTTGTTTTGTTGTTTGCTTGCTTTTCCGCTGAAAGCTGTTTCCCTGCTCTACTTACCCTGCGTGAGAAAGTCTGAGTAGAAATAGTCCTGAAAAGACTGTCTCTGCAGTATCTGTGATCAGAGGCATCCTTTCACCAGGCTAATGGAAAGCCATTGTTCAGTGAGAACCGGTTCTGGGATTCACACCGTCGAACCCATCAGGATGTTGTTTTCTTCCCCGGGGTGCAGTGCAAACAAGCACGTGAGAACAGTCCTACTGCAGAAACCTTACTTATCTACTCTACCAGCTTAGGCATTAGGCAGTAATGTCAGTTTATTGTGTATCTCATACACAGTGTTTCAAGGAGATTTTAAGGGTTAAGACAAGTAAGATTCAGTTCTCCTCAGATGCATGAATCTGTGTAACTACTTTGCAGCCAATATGTTATTGAGGCTACAAACACAAGTAAAGACTTAACAGTTTAACTGTGAAATGTGCTTAAGATTAGATTTCATCCTTTTGTTCCTAAATAAATTCAGAATAAATTTAAGAACCTCCTAGGATTCTGTACTGCTTCAAGAGGCCTATCTTCTGATTTTAATCCATATGTCCCTATGTGTTAAAATCGGTTCTTGTCTCAGCTCTGCTAGCTGAGGCTCCAGTGGTCCCACATTTGGCCTGAATGTAATGCTAAATGCTAATAACCCTACTTACTTCAGACTCTTGATTTCCTTTCAGCCAGCACTACAATGTCACTTTAAAATATGAAGGTTTGCGTAAATCAACTGTCTTTGGCAACATAGTTTAAAAATATAAAGTCTCTGTTTTCTGATATACTAAAACACATAATCACAAATGTCTTACTTGCTGTATTTTCTGTTGCATAACAGGTCAATGCTCTGATGAGTTATAGGGACCTGGCACTTTGATGTCCTGCACATCATGACATACTTTTGGGGTTCTGTATGAAAGTTTTCAAGTCCTTCTCAGAATTTTGGTGTTCTGCATAATTTTTCTTTGTTCAGGGTGCATTTGCCATTTCTGAGGGACTAAATTAAGATTCCATAAGATTTCACATTCTTTATTATAAACACCAGTGTTTTGACTTTGTTCATTTTCCTGCAGGGACTATTTGAACTTGGACTTTTGTTTCAAGTTCTTTGCTTTTCTGCACATTATAGGCTTCAACTATGGGGGCTACAGTCCCGTGAAACTGATCCCAGGCACATAATCATACCTAATCTGACTGGCCTTTTAAGGATGTATGTCTTTTCCCTCAGCAAAAATATTTACTTTACAATGTGACACACTCTGATATTGTCTAGGCAATTAAAAATTCCAGGTTTCCCTTAATATTTTAATAGGAACAGGGCTAAGGGAAGTAAATCTAGGTTTGAATAAATTCAGTGATGGAGTGAAACAAGCATTATCATCTGAGCAGGACTGGTGTATCAGTCTGCCTTCACTTCTGGTTGTGTAACACTGCAAGAGGGAAGCCCAGTGGCTGGAAACACTGCTTGTTATTTGACTGCACAGACTGAAGTCCAGTCAAAGGGCTAAGAACTGTGGGGCTGGCTCTTGCAGTGGGTTATCTGAGACGTGATGGTTAAGGATGCAATCACAATAGTGAGTAATTTTTGTGCAAGTTTAAGTTCTTTTACTCCTTTCAAGGGTCCAAGGACAGATAGAGTTCACATAAATACAGTGACAAACACCAGCTCTTTATAATGTTCTTCCAGTCTGTGGCTTAGTTGGAAGCTTGGTTTCCAATTCCTCTTTGATTCTTTTCTGTTACAGATGTGTCACTGCTGCAGGCAGCTGACTTCCCTGATGGGAGACAGGAAGCTGCTAATGGGGAAACACCTTTCTCTCTGTTGGTTCATTTTTCATCAAGAGGATATTTCCTAGGATAGAAAACTCTCAAAGGAAGTGAGTATGTTAGGACGATGGGAGGAAATGGAGAAAAAGGGAGTCCTAAATGGTCTGACAACAGCACTGCAGCTGCTGCAGCTCTTGCACAAAAAAGCATTAAAGGACTTATATAAATAAGTGTGCTTTTAAAACATATTTTGATTTCTAGGTAGCTGTGTAGCTGAGTTAATTTTAGATCATTTGTCAGGATGTGAAGTACATTGTATTATTTTCAGCCCAGAGTAAACCAACAAATTAATAAGAACCTGGACTTCCAACTCTGGCATGCAGCAGCTCCAGATTCATAGAGGGCTGGGGAGAGAAACAGATGCAAACTGTCACAATTTTCTCCAGCCATTATCTGCCTCTCTGGCCTTTGCTAGTAGGGCAGCAAAGTATGTGGCAGTGGCCTATTCCTGATGATAAACAGCAGCTATAGCCAGCAGAAGGATCTCCTATTTTTGTTTCCCTTAGTGATGGCCTGAAAATGATCAGAGTGCTGAATCAGTACAGGCACAGATACCCAAGAGTCCTAGAGTGGTGTCTCTATGTCATCTCAGCTTGTGTGTCCTAATCCTGCCTTTAAAAACACAGCTCTCTGCACTGCTCCATGCTGACAGTGGCTGTTTCTGGGCAGTACTGAAGCAATGCTCCCGTCTGCTTTGGCCCTGTTTCTGTCTGATAACACAGGCTGCTGCCTCCCTGGCATTTATCCATCATGTTGTGTCTGGAAACTGGGTCAGAGAAGACTAGCTTTTTGACATACACTTTATAATCATCACCCTTCTTTGTGAGCTGCAAGGTCACACAATTCTGTGGCCTGAGGAGAGACACGGATGCACTGAACCACTGCCAGAGCAGCTGAAAAAGAGCTCCTATTCATTGCAGATTACATGTTTTGACCTAACTCTGACAGAAAAGCATACCTGTCAGCTCCATGGCAGGCTGATTAGGTTAATTAAGTCCTTGTCTATGAGTACAATAATTAGAACTGTCAGTTGTTTAAATGTTGACAGAAAAAAGGCAAGATTCAAGGAGAAACACTGGAGTTTGGAAGTACTAACAATCTAGGAGGGAATCCATAACAGGCAATGATTTAACACGTCCCTTCAGGCAACCTCATTTATGAATAATGCTGAGGGGAGGAGGAAATTGTGTTCAGTGGGGGTTTATTTTGTTTTGCACTGAAAGTAATGAGAATTGAGATAGTCAATAAGTTTATAAATCAGATTTACAGGATGCAAGCTTAGTTGTAGCCTTGGGGTAACCTTGGAAAACTTCACTCTTTTCACAGGGACAGTCTGCAGAACAAGAAGAATAGTGTATATTTCCTCATCCTCCCAACAAAGGTATGAAGAACCATCTTGTGTATTCTTGTAGTTTTGAATTTGTCACTACATGCCATGCAGCAGGGTGATGCGATAGAGTAGTAGCATGGTTAGTAGCACAACATGGGAAGAAATGGAAGCTGAAAGAAACAAACTCAGGAGATCCGTATGTAAGGCTGGAAAATGGGAGTCTGGTCATTACAAGAAGCCTCTTAGGATGTTTGATTTTATGCCTCCTATTTTTAGATACAAATACATTTGGAGGACACCAGAGAAAAGAGAACAAAATAACAGTGTCTCTGGAACACACACTTGCTAGGACCAGAATAGGATTTTCTTAGTTCAAAACCAAGACAAGACTGTGTAGGAAGAGAGGATCCTCACAGTAAACCCTTCCAATAAGGTAGGTGGAAGTGTGATATTCACTGAATCATGTGGCAACCAAGTGAGAGACAGGAAAAGATCAGCTGTCATTGTAGGCAGGAAGGAGTATGGTGGAATGAGAAAACTTCTAAGTTTTAACACAGTAGATATTACAGGAGATATAAAGATATCAGAGGAGGCTTTCTAAGGGTGTGTTGAAACACTGGAAAGAAGATGATAGGTAAATATTTATTTGCATTAGTGGAGGAAGAGATCTTGCCACCTCTTAAAGCTCTATCCACTGCTGACTCTGTAGGGGATCATGCTTTAACCATATTCATGCCAGAAAAGCATCTCCTAGAAAGATCAGGAAAAAAAAGAAAATAAGGGTGGAACAGAAGGGAGGAAAACTATATATGGAAGACAATGTTGGGAACTGACACTAGGAGGAGGTTTGCAAATATGACTAGATCAGTTTATGCCAGGAAATGTGCAGAGTGGCCTGACAAAAAGTCCAATGTCTCAAAAAAGCAGTACAGACACCCCAAAAAAGGCTGTTGTAATGACAGACAGAGAGCAGAAATGAAAAGATGGAGAGAAAAGTAATGGAGACTCATCAGTTTTTGTAGAAGAGAGTATGAGTACCAGCAGATCTGAGGACAAACAGGATGAAGAGGGACCTGGAGACCTGTCCATGGAGTTGTCATTGAAAGCCTCAGTCATGAAGGGACTAAGGTACTGTTTTTTGAGGTACAAGAAAGTCTTTTTGGTAACTACACAGCATTAAAATTTGATTTAAATAATTTATTTGTAAGGATTTTTTTAAAGAACACATCTGTCCCAAATTTTTCTTCACGCATGCATACATCACAAAAAAATCACATAAGCCAGACAATAATTAGAAAAAGCCCTCCAGAAAGCATGGTCAACCTGTATTTGTGGAACTAAACACTTTCTCATCCTATTTGCTCAATCAGAGAAATATTATGTTTAAAAGTCTGTATGGATTGATTTGGACATGGTTTTTGGAAGGAGGGGTGACACCCAAATTTGAGGTTCTCAGACATTTCCTCACATTGCTTAAGAGAATATATTCACTGTAAAGCCGAGAATATTTCATAAACCTGGCAGTGATAACAACCTCATTTTTAACTGACACCGCATAAATCTTCTGTGCAGTTGGCACCAGTTACTGGAAGAAGATCATGAATTATATTAATCTTGAGAAGAAGTGCCAGAGCCAATCCCTTTCCCACCAGCAGGAACAGTTGATGTGTATCAGCAGCTTTTGCAGTTTAATAAATTTTGTGATTAAAACAGTGATTCCTCAGAGTACGGATTGCTGGTGCTGTTTTTATGTTAAGCAGAGGCCAGCACCTCTGGCCAGCACAGTAAGTAATGCTGCCTGCCCACTGCCATCTGTTAAATGCTATTTGTTGAGGAAACCTCACTGCAGCTTTTATTTTTTTTCCTACAGGAGAAAGGTAAAAATTATTTAAACATCACAATATAATGCTCCGGTCTCTGACTAAGCTGAATATCAAGTGCTTTAGCTGAGGATCTAAAGATGATCACAGGTTCTGATAACGATGGCATTTTGTTATCCAAGCCCTTCCTTTGCCATGCAGTGCTCATCCCTGGGCCCCAGGGCACACAGACACCTACCTATCTCCTTTACTCTACTGATAAATACAGAAACAACGGTGGAGCCTCTGGTTTACAACTAAAGTAAATCAGAAATGCAGAGACTAAATCTCCAAGTAACAGTAAGGCCCTGAAATTGGGTTAGAAAGAGAACATTGCTATTTACCTTCCTTTCAATGCTATTTAGCTTAAGGGAGCCCGAAATGTCCATGCTACTGAACTGAAAACAGGAGGCATTACAATTTTATTTTAAAATATTTTTTCTTCCTAGAGATCTCCATGTGTAGAACACTGTCACATCTCAGATGCTAAAATTGGACTGGTTGCTACCTCACACATTATTTTATAAACTGAAAAAACTTTATTAAAAAAACTTCTTCCAGGTTTCAACAAAAAATAAGTTACCACAGGGTCATGAATCTTCACTTCTCAACAAGCAGTCTGGATTGTGCATGGCCTCATCCTACTGCAAGTGTGGAAAGCTGATGTCTCTGTGTATGATGATGGAATAGGGAGAAGACCACCTGAACTTACTGAGGGGGAAAGGGTTTCATCACAGTCACTGAAAATGATGCTATAACACCGTTTAAGGGCTCAGTTTTCACAGATCACTCAGCAAGAGGGGAGAAAAAAGAAATTCTATTTCAGCTGGAACAATAGGAATTTTTGACTGAACTGAGTTACACCTTTTTTAATTTTAGAACTTCTGAAAACCTATAAACCCACATCTTTTTGGCCCTATACTGGGCTCTTAAATTCTTGTTTAGTGACACCTGCATGGAAAAGGCATGGCTTTCTTGAGCAGGGTGGCCTGGAGAGCAGGGCTGGTGCAGTGGGTGAAGGCTGAAGCTGGTTGATGTGGGTAGCCAAGGGCAGCCATCCAGCCCCACTCTGCGCAGCACAAATGGATAAATGCCTGCAGACCTGCTGCTCCCTGTGAGCTTTGATGTGGGGTTTGTGTGCTTCTCTGTAGGCTCCTGTGTAGGACTGCTGCTTTTGGACTTGGTGGAGGTAACAGATCTCTGCAGCTAGAGCACCACACAATCCAAAAGTATTCAGGTGCAGAATTCACCCAGAGGGGCTTTGTCTTGCAAATGGTAGTTTCAGGGGGAAGTTTGTGGCATTCTGGGGGTAGTGCACACCCAAGCAGGAGACAGGATAGGGCCATTTGACGCCTTCCGGCTCTGCATTTACAAGGTAATTGCTGAAGCCAACAGTACATAACAAGCAGTATTGATAAGATAATTGTATTTATAAGAGATAAGATTATATTGTATTTGTAAGAGAAAGACAATGCAGGGCAAATCTCATGCTGAGGAGGTAAAGGCTGACAGAATTGCCTTAGGGACTTTTGAGCATGCGCATTTCACAGTCTGATGAGGATGTCTGCATTTATTTAGGGTAACACATACAGGATGCCAATGACATGAATAAAAGAGTGAGGGTTAACTGGAGGTGGACTAGTAAAAAACAAATAACAAGAAGAAACAGAGGAAGCAAGCAGTAAAACCTCAGATAATAATGACAGGCTTTAGCTGCAAGATGAATATCAAGACCAAGGACTTTAACCCTTCCTAAATTAGAGATTGTTTGGATGTGTGGTTGTATTTCAGGCATGATTCTATTTATAAATAACAAAAAGGTCTTCATGCAACCTGCCAATTTATGCAGATGAACAAAGACAGCTTTGGAGGCTTAATAAAGGCTTTTTTGTTTTACAATACTACATCTGTTTTAGATAATGCAAGAATGCTGTTTAATAAGGTCTTTCATATATGCTTCCTATTTGGTATCTCTCCATAATCAGTTCAGATGCTCATATTAGCAAAATTAAACTATACAAATGGTACAATGACAAGAGTCAGATCTGAGCAAGGACATAAACCAGTAAACCAGATGCCATCTGTAGAAATGCCCTGGTCAACAAACTAATAAAATTTTCTTTTCTTCCCCTTTGATAAAGGCTACATTTTATTAAGGAAGCCCCTTCTGACAGCTGTGTTAATACAGTTAGAGGATGTTTCTGAGAAGCTAATCAGCGAAATGTCTGGAAATAGATTAGGTCTTCTCTTTGATTTAGAAACAGAGTGAAATTTTTAATAAGACCACTTAAAAATAGATTCAGCCTCTGACTTGCTATTGTGAATAATTCACAACTAATTTTTTTACTAAAATCTAACAACTTGGCCAGAGTTTTGACAAGATTGCAAGATCAACAATGTCCTTTTATGTCTGGTGTCACAGTCATTCTTAATGGCATTCAGGATTTCATCTGATTTTATCATTTGGAAAAACACAGAAGAGTAAAATTTGGAATTTGGAATGAGTCTCAACTGATATAAGCCCATGTAACCTCTTCTATTACAATTCCCTCAAGAGCATGTGCCCATTTAAAATTTTACTGCATCCTAAATCCAGTAAAGTTTATACCTCAAGGACAATTTTAAGAGCTGCAGTTTAAAAAGCATTAGCAAATATACTTAATTTTGCCTATATTGTCTGCACTGATTCCCTGCCTCCCCTGACCAGCTCTTGTATAGAAAAATAGTGGCAGAGATTGCTTATGAACATCAGAAGAAGGTGTAGAAGTGAATGCCTGTCTTGCTGTTCCAGACATTGCTGGAGCTTGGTGTCAAAATAATTTTCACATCGTGCTAATTCCTTAATAGCAGCATTGCATGCTCAGTGGCAGTTCTCTGCTCTACACGGCTTGACAGAGGCCTTTTGTTAGCACTGATTGCAGGAGGAATTTCCCCAGGTCCGCTGAGATCCCAGTCAGCTGCAGAGTGCCCAGCAGCCCAGCCTGCGGTGGGGCAGGAGCAGCCCTGCGTGGCTCCTCCGAGGGGATCCTGGAGACCAGCCTTGGCTGAGGGACCACATTCCCGCTGGCTGGCAGAGCGTATTCCCTGCGCCATGCGTGCCCTCCCGCAGCACCAGCTCCTCCCAGATGGGTGGGCCATGGGTGGCTGTGGGTGGGGGTGAAGGGAGCTCTCCCGACTGCCAGGATTTGAGGGGGAGTGCTGCCATTCATGCAGCCCAGCTCGGCCCCAGCCCTGCCAGCACACTTGGCACACGGTGACACTGCAGCCTCTGTTTGTGTCAGTGGCTCTTTCAGCCAGCGTGCATTTGGAAAGCCAGTGTGCTTCAGAAAGAGTCACTTTAGCTGGGAGAACTCGGGTGTCCTGTAAGAGGAAATTCCCTCATCCCCACAGCCATTTGCAGGCATCATGGTCCAGGCTCTGAGCTGGCAATGCCTTGGATCACATTAGAACACCTCAGTTGTCCCCATGTGGGACAGAAGAAGCAAGGCAGGAACCACATGTTCTTGTGCGTGTCCATGCATGTATATGAAAGCTAAATTTCTTGGGAAAAGGCCATGAAGTCTGTGAAATCAGGAATTTAAAACATAACAATCCAAAAAGTTGAAATTGAATATGGAGAGTGGGGAAGAGCCAAGACCATTGCAATGATGGACATTGCAATGGGAGCCAGGAGGAAGCTTGCATCTCACAGCCTTTTGCAGACTGTGCCAGCATGGTCTGATGATTCCACTTGTCCATTGTCCATCCTAGGCATCCAGCTCCTTTAGCCCACAGGACAGTGGGCAAGCACAACCCTGGGGCCTGCTGCCAGAGTGCAATGGCTGCTGAAGATGACCTCTCCCAGTCCCCATGGCCCTGATGGCACTTGGCAGCACGGTGTGCACTGGATCCTGCCAGAGGGTGAGGAATGCACTGGCTGAGGGAGCCTGGGAGGACTGGGAGACCTAGAGCCTGTCAGAGGAGCAATCTCCTTCATGGTGGAAGTCAGCAGAAGTCAGCAGTGCTCTGACAGGGGCATGGCACTTTTGTTCTCATCTGCAGTGAAGGACCTTGTGCAATGAGGGTAATTACTAAAGATCTCTCATTGCATCCTAAATGAATTCATAATTTGTGATATTCTGAGAGTCTGAGGCAGTACTGCTTTTATGTGTGGCATAACATCAAAACAGACCACTTTAAAGTATTTTCCTATAGGTTTTACTGATAATAAAATACAGGCATTTTGGAAATGTTTAGGCTCTATTTTAAACTACCTACCTCACCTGTTATTACAATTTTCTTAGATTCTCTGAGAAAGCAACAAGTGAGAAGGTTTTTTGATGAAAATCACTTCCCACCTTTTCGATTAAACCACAAATGTTTAATGTCTTCTGCTGCTGCACTTTTATATGTATTTAATAAAACTCTCTAAAAACCAAGTGCCAGATCCTTATCTGCAGATAGATTGCCCAATGCACAAAGAGCACTTGCATCACAGTTTGCTTTCCTCACTGTAGTGATGGTCTGTGGTCCGGTGAAGGAGGAGGTCCCCAGTATGACACTGGAGCTGCTAGTATGAAGTAAAAGGTCCTCACTTTGCTCTATTTCTTGCTGTATGCCATCACTTGCCATTGCTCCAGCTGGATGTCACAGGAAGCAGCTATATTTTCTTCTCCTTCTTCCTAAATGTGGACATAACCAAGGTGGTGGTGATGAAAACATCTCTCAGGAGGACAAAGGCAGCACAGGGAAGCTTCCAGCCTCTCTGCATAACAGGAGGTGAATGGTTGCTGGCCAGTTGAACAGGCTTAACGTCTCTGTGGGACTTGAAACTTGTCCCTCTGCTGTAACGAATGGCCATATATAACCTGGGGTGGAAATCAAACCTGAGGATGAGTGTTTGGATAGGAATGGACAATCAGAAGTTGACATCTCAGGAAGCAAAGTCTCGATCGTCTCTGATCTTTAGGTTCTTTGGAACATCACTAAAGAGATAAACTATTTATCACCTGGGTGAATCCCTCTCCCTACCTGTAAGTCCCTGGCTGTGTTGAGCTGGCCATCACAGTGATAAGCAGATGATGCAGTCCTGGCTGTCCCTGGCAGTGGAGTTCCTGCATGTGTTTTCAATCCTATGGGCAATAATAACTATTGTGAGCATCCCACACACATGCATACACAGGCGTATCACAAACAGCATGATGTCATGTTCAGTTCCTGCAAACTGTTACTGTTGCAGTAGAATCTCGTATGGCAGACTGCAATAAATTAATTTTTCTTATTAAAAAGTCAAGGGAATAAAACAGGCTTTCTCTGATTAACAGAGAAACCAGATGTTCTATAATTATTGAAGTGCAGGCAAATTCAAAGCCAAATAAAGCAAGCATGGCTGGATATAGTCTCTTCAAGATCTGTTTTCTCTCCCTTCAGTCTCTCAGCATGAAAAAATAAAAATCTTGCTGAGTGGTAACACAAAAGTTGATGATTAACTGTATAACTTTCTCTCTAGGGTAATTAATTTCTGGGAATCATGTCACACACAGTCCTCACTGGGCTTCAAGCATTTTCCATATGCAGTAAAATATTATAAAGGCTTCTCCCAGCATTGAACCCCTCTTATGATCTAAATAATGTTGAGGGCCTAGTTGTGCTTCCCTGTGCAGAGTTTAGGCACCATATTTTCAGGACATTATTAACTACATTTTCAACATGAAATGCAGAGATTCATGAAGGACATAGCCAATGTACTCATGACATGAACGTGTTAAAATTTTGAGTGAAGATTTGTTAATTAAATTTTTGAAACTTGCAAATGTTAGTGAGCAATGTCCTTATTTGTATATACAAACATGGTAAATGGGCTTCCACAAGTAGAGAATTTCTTGAATCTGTAGTTTTTTATAGCCCTCATAGAACAATTATGGCTTCTCTTTGGTAATCAACACAAGGCAAGTATCAATTCATCAGGATGTCGGTTTGTGGCTTTTAAACAGTGAAAACATATTCACCTTTCTAAGTCTAGGGGTCTTTCCAGAAAGAAAATTCAGCCAGATTATCAGTTTGGGGATATGCAATAGATCAGTTCTTTCTGATGTTTTAGTATACACCTTACTTGACACAATTCTTGAGTATGTACTGCATGCTGCAATGCACACAGATGCATAGAAATTGCATAGCAACACTGTACAGAAAGGTGGATATTTAAAACTAGAAATACTTTCTTCCTGCTGGAAGGAGGAGCTTGGTTTTGGTCTGGTTTAATTTTGTTGGCTTTATCCCTAAAGGATAATTTAGGAAAACAAGTACTATACAGAAGATTTGTAGGATGTAGACTTCAGAAAGCAAGAAGATTCATTATACCAATGTCTGCTGATGTTGAGCCATCACTTCTTAATAATGAAGTCTTCAAATCAAACACTACTGACACAATGACACACTTGAATTTAGTGACTTGACTGAACAGAAGATAGGGATAATTTCCTTTAATCTTTTGTGCAGTACATTAACTTTGATCTCTATATATGGGCAATTCTCATTACACTGCACTTTTCTTAAATAAGAACTCTCTACATAAATCATGTATATATTTTTGGCTATTCACTTTGCTTACCACCAAAGAAAAGGGGCTGTTCAGCTGGATATGGATACTTTTATCCTAAAGGAGGTCAGAACAAACTATGCTTTCCTTTGTGTATCACAACAGAAATCTTATCACAAATTATGATTCATTAATCTCAAATCCAAAATATATTGCAGTGAATGTAAAAGCCAAGCTAGTATCTTTGATGGATCTCCATTCTTAAATAAAGTACAAAGAGATTTTCATTTTAAAGCTCCATACCCCTTCTCAAGTTGCAGAGATTAACTGTTTTTTCCAAGTTTTGAAAGAGGAAGAGAGTTGCAGGCATATCACTCACAAGCTGAAAAAAAGTCTGACCAAACTGTGGAGTCGCAGTTCTGGGCCACTGAGACGTGCCTTTTCCTTGAGTGCTAAAAGCAGCAGCAGCAGTGTCAGTATAGCTTGATTACTCTGCCATACTGGCTATCACTCTCTGCCTCACTGCTTGTTTTTGATACACATCATGTTTTCACTGCAGCTAGGCCATCCCAAACTCCAGAGGCAGCCTTTCATCCTAGCCAGCTCAGTGTAGAGCAGGTTCTACAGGAAAGGCACTGAACAGGGATGCTGCGACCAGAGCTGACTACAAGGCACAGATGTGTGTAGAGAACCAATCTAGCTTCTGCCCTGACACAGAAAGGACAAGAGCACATGCTGCTCCCTCCCAGCATGACCCTTCTGTGCTGTTATTCTTTTCTTGTCTCCCACCTTCTTCCTCATCTAGCCAGTTTCTTAATTCTGTCACCCAGTTCCCAAGGTGGGACTTGGAGACCTGATGTAACGTAGGGTAGCCATGGTTAAGACCACAAGTAAAAGTGTGTAGAGCTTCAAGCTAGATCATGCATAGTAGTAAGCAAAATCTTCAGTAAAAAGTGCCAAGATGTGCTAGGAACTACCAAGCACAAGAAAACTGTGGATTTGAAAGGTCTGTAGCTCTGCCAAAAGGTGACAGGCTTCACACAAAGCATTTCTGCCTCACCTCATCAAAAACTCAAGTGATGCTCTTTCAGTTTCCAGAGTTTAAACACTTTGAGAGAACATGTCAGTAACAGCACAATTACGTTTGGATATGCTCAAAACCGTTTCCCTCAGACTGAGACTTCTAGGAGTAAAAACGGCCCGGGGTGGGGAAAAGTCCCTAGCATGGAAAATTTCAGCTCAACATTTAAAGTTTGACAAAAATCCCTACAACAGAAAAGGGGTACCTCTGCCAAGTCATGCATGTGAAATAATTAATCCGTGGAAAAACAACCTCAGGAGCTGCTGGATGCCCACGGAAGCACCACACGGACGTTTCAGTACCCAACACGCTATTCCCCTGGGAAAGTATGAAGAGATTAGGCGAGCAGCCAGAATTTAGGCAGAAACCGCACCAGGGTTAGCACACCCTTTCCTGTTTCCTCCCCTTTTCCCCGCGGGAGCAGCGGCGCGGGCGCAGCCCGTGGCCAGCAGAGGTCAGCGCGCCCCAGCGCAGCCCCGCCGAGCACCGGGCACCCCGCAGCGGGCACCCCTCACCGGGTACCGGGCACCCCTCACCGGGCACCCCTCACCGGGTACCGGGCACCCCTTACCGGGCACAGGGCACAGGGCACCAGGCACCGGGCACAGGGCACCAGGCACCGGGCACCGGGCACCCCGCACCGGGCACAGGGCACTGCGCACCGGGCACCCCTCACTGGGCACCGGGCACCAGGCACCGGGCACCGGGCACCCCGCACCGGGCACCGGGCACTGCGCACCGGGTACCCCTCACCGGGTACCGGGCACCCCTTACCGGGCACAGGGCACAGGGCACCAGGCACCGGGCACCGGGCACCCCGCACCGGGCACAGGGCACTGCGCACCGGGCACCCCTCACTGGGCACCGGGCACCAGGCACCGGGCACCCTGCACCGGGCACCCCGCACCAGGCACCGGGCACAGCACACCCCTCACCGGGCACCAGGCACCGGGCACCAGACCCCGCGCACCGGGCACTGCGCACCGGGCACCGCGCTCCGGGAACTGCGCGCCGGGCAGCGCACACCGCAGCGCCCCGCCGGCCTGAGCAGGGACCCCGCTGTCCCTCCGGGGGCCGAGGAGGGGTTAGTGCTCTGCTTCTTGCCCAAGGGTCTCGACGGATCTCAGCTGAGCCCCTACAAACAGTCGCAATCTCTGCCATGTGGAGCCTCCAAAATCTTTCCAGGGAGATGAAGTAACATTTCCAGTGTCTTCCAGTGGGTTGGTAGGAGAATGTCGCTTTTTGTGACCTCACCTTTGGGAAACCAGCCTGCTCTTCTGTGTGTCTGAGGGATGCAGAAAGCTTCAAGGCTAATTCTCCAATAATGCAGCATTTGGCTGATGGTACATCTTCACCATTTTAAGGTTGGCAGGCCTCTTCTTCAAATATAAATCTGCCACAAATCCGGTGCAGTGGCTCTTTCCCTCTTTTCTCTTGCTGTTCTGGAATTTTCCATTATTGCTACCTTCCTTACGTTGAGCAGTTGTTTGCTGCAAAATCTCTCACCTCGTTTACCTATGCTGTGCACAAAAGCAGAGGGACACCATCTTTCCTAAGACAATTTATTTAAAAGATACAGAACAATAATCTGGGAAGTTGTTTTCAACATGAGAGGAACAGCCTCTCCCTGAATCCCTTACATTATAAGATATTCCTTCCAATACCTGGTAAATTTCAGGTTATGGCTAACCTCTTTCTGTTCTGATTTGAGACAAGTTTTGTGCTTTAAATTTTAAGTTAACCAATCTAGTGCAGAATTTTCACTATTAGAAGATTTTTGGTTCCTAATTTTTATTTGTTGATTCCTAGGTAAATAAAAAGTAATATGTAGAACTTTATTTTCTTTTTGAGTTTGACTGGGTGTTCATTTAGATGTACTCATAAAACAGATAATAAAATAGATACCCAATTACATAAATTGTACCCTGTCATAGCTGTGGTGTCTTGCTATGTATCTACAGGATACACTGATATAAGCTGCAATAAGAGCCTTAAAAAGAAGTAGTGTGTTAATTTTTCTGTGTTTTTAATCCTTTACGTTCCTAATTTGAAAGATATTAAGAGAAAAATTATTTAAATGCAGGCTTTTCACACTGAGGATGAGATCCAGCCATATTAGCTTCAAAAGCCTTGTACAGCTTTTGTATATTGGAGAGAAAATAGAGAAGAAACTTGATATTTGTCTATAATTTACTGCAGTGGGAGAAAATACTTGAATCCAGCAGGATCTGTAATCAAATAAAGTGACAAATTGAGCCTAAAGATTCAGAGGTCAGTTCAGAGAAACTAGAAACGAAAGGGTTCTTGTACAATCAGAAGTGTCTGCCTACTGCAACAGCATATCAGGGGGTGTAGGTGGAAAGCAGGCAGTTTCCAAAATGTCTGTCTCTGCAGGGGACGGCAGCACCGTGCAGCTCTGGACAGGATGATCGGTCTGGACTCCACAGCTGCTCATGGAGGGTGCTGTGACACCCAACACAGTGCCCAGCATGAGCACAGGCTGTGTCTCTTTTTCCAGCAGAAGCCTGGGTGGTAACACCCAAAGGTAAACATTACGAACAGGAAACAAGAAAACATGTGGAATTAATCAGTTCCACTGAACTGGCATTTTCTCATTAAAATGTGTTCAGTCAGGCCCATGAAGTGGAGAATTGTTGCCCTCCCTAAGGTTATATCCTGGTTCTCACACAGCCAATTCATTCAGGAAATAAAGCTGGATGATGTATCCTCCCAGCTTCCACATGAATTCCTGGTGATTGTTTACATTTTTGACAAGTCAGGATGGTTTCTTGACTTCATTGGAAAGCAAAAAGTAGCTCTCCAATTTTCAGTGACCCATGCTCAAATCTGCTTTGCAAAAGCTTAGCTGTGAAAATATCAGTAAGATTTTGTGTTGAAAGTAGCAAGTTATTCTCTCCAATTATACTCTCCAGCAGCTGTTTCACTTCTTTGGCAGCTGTATAATTTAAATAAGCTTTTAGCACACTTTCTGCTTTCACAGTTAAATATCCAGGTCAGAGGTTTGCTGGTTTTACCCTTACTTGAGTGAAAAGAGAACATATTTGTGTATTATTAATCCACACACATTCTACTATCAAGCTCAGTAAAGAAAACAAGATAAACTGTGTGTGCAAAATAGCTGGATTAGCTGTGGTCAGAAAGTGACATGAATTAGTGGAAGCAAACCATTAAAATACAGCAGTTTGGAAGGAGACTTTCCATAGGAGAAGACCAGAACTTATTTTCCAACAAGTGCAACATATGAAGTAAATTTTAAATAAGGGATCCACAAACTGCTAAGGAAGAAAATATGGATTTGAAGGATATGCTACTAGGAGATATGTTTCAAACAGATTTGAATCTCATTTTTTAAACTTATATTTCTTGTTTATTACAATCTTCTTTTCTCCTAAGTTTATGTTAGGTTAATGTGAAAGCAATCCGTGCCATATTTCTGTTCCAAACAGCAGTATAAACCTGAAACTTCACAGCCAAGTTGTCTCGTATATCATTGCATCATAGAATTGTGAAGAGAAAGGATCTTGTTGCAGAATATGGCTGAGAGGGAATAGAGATGCCTCTAATGCTGAGGCTGAAGGATGAGGTGGGAGGTAATTATCCCCATGTTCCCATTCTAAAAGTAAACCATTTTCCCAGAATGGCCAAATGTGGAAGTCCTGAGGTTACACCACCTGGGTCAGCAGCTTTGTGGGCACATCTGACTTTGGTTTACAAGGGTGTGCTGGGGGAATCCGGCAGCAATTTCTTCTAATTTGTGTGGGAAGGCAAATCTCGTATTTCATGATACCAGCCTTCTGTCCTTCATTTGCACAAGCCCAGCAGGGTCTTCCTGACACTCCATGCCCTCTGGAATGGCCTTGTTTGCAGGTCAGCCTGCTCTGAGTCTTGGGAGCTGCAGAAGCCCAAGATACACCCTAAGGCCTTTTAGGCTTCATATCCCCTGAATGCTCTGGATACCTTTCAGACTTGTTCACTCAGCCAGGCAACTGAGTCCTCCATGTGCCAGAGCAGGGGCAAGGTACACTCCAGATTTATAGCATTTGTTGGCAAATGAGCACCTGATTCTTTCTCTGCCCTGCTCTGCTTCACTGTGTGTTTTATGCCAGATACCAGCTCTGGTGGCTTCAGTATATATCACTATCACTGCTTTGTCATGTCTCTCTGCTTTCATGGCTTCCAACTTTTCCCATTTTTGTTTTAGCCTATACTGGCAAGTATCAGTCCCATGTGAGTAGATTTATGCCTCAATTATATCTATGTCACCAAAACATCATTAGCATTGTACTGAGAACTTTGTAAATCCCAGGCCTTGCTGAGACTGATGGAAATTAAATGTTACTTTGGGGTATTCGTCATAGCTGCATTAGTGTCAAACTTGTGAAAAACATGTCAAAGCATAGGCTGTGATTTTACACAGACCTTTAAGAAAGCAATTTCTAATATTTTTCTTCTGTGAGCTCAACTGATATAGTAAAATCTCTTCTGACTGAAAAACCCCTAGAGAAATGCTTTGTGTTTCCAGATACGCACCTTCAGCACCAGTAGCTGCCTCAGTGCCTGTAGAGTTCAGCAGAAGTGGCAGAACTGCCTCTGAGCACTGAGCAGTGCAGTGCCATTGAAACTGTGTTTGTTTTCAAATGTCTGTGCTTAGCAGTTACAGGGCAGTTTGCTTGGAGAAAATAAAACCTAGGGGCTGGCAAATGAAAAGTCAGCATCTGAGGTGCTGTATCTGATAGGACACATCAGTTCTGCTGTATCAGTTGTGCAGACCTACAAGCTGGGCTGTTGTCTGGTGAGGCAATCTGTTCCTTTAGCTAAGATCCTCAGTCCTTAGTGGTGAGCTGACTTGGCTTCTCTTTAACGTAATTGGCGATGTGGCTCCTTTTTGTTTTGAGCAGAGTTCAAACATCTGTTTCTGACAACTATAGTGAAAGTAAAAACATAATCATATTCATGGCCACATGAAAAAGTCACATGAAGTTTTCTCTGCAAGGCATTTAGCCCTTCTGTGCTGCTTTAACTGCTAAGCTGCACTTACATATACAGCTAAGAGCAAGCCCTCTTGTCATGCATTTGTGCACAAGCATCCCACATTGCCTCCTGTAACAACAGCCACATTATGCTTCCTTGCACAAAACCAGCTGTCAGTTTAGATTTCCTTAATCCTGCCAGATTCCAACTCAGCCAGCTAACAACCATTATCTATGGGAAACCCTTCTGCGAAATAAAGCAATATCCTTACAGAAATGACATGTCATAAAAATTAGTTTGGTCACCAATCCAACAAAATACTTTGTTTAAGTTTGAAAACTGCAGACTGGTGGTATCATGTTCCCTGGTGCTATAGATCTCAGAAAAGATGAGCAGGACAGCACCGTAACAGCACGCAGGGTTAGATCCCTGCTTGCCCTAATTATATAACACACTTAAACAGTGCAATTGTGTTTTGCGAGTTGCTGCTATGTAGACAGCGTACACGTACAGCACAATAGTCTCCAGCATAACCTTTCCAAACTCCGTCAGTGAAAACAAGGAATGTGAACCATGAGAGTTTTGACAACATTGCAATGGCTCTTTTGAGAGCAACCTGCTCTCACCAGTGGAAGAGTTAAAGGGGACAGCTCTTCCCCACAAGGACAAGGCAGAGGTTTTGATGGGCTCCTCCGTGGAAGGCTAAGGACAAGACAAAAGGCAAGTGCATACTACAGAGACTACTCCTGCCTGAGGTAAACAAGAGGCAGAAGAAAACCAGGTCGTGTCTCGTGACCCTGGACACAGAATACCACATTGGATCAGATCGATCAGTGACCGTGAGCATCTTCAATGCTGTGGTCCTCAGGCTTCTTAGCCTGCAGTGAACTCTACAAATCTTTTATGCTTCCTGTGCTCCTGGCTCACTGGGCAGGAAGAAGGAGGAATGCTGTGTGCATGCTCAGCCAATAAAGACCATACCTTGTCAGGGGAGCAAGGGAAGCTGTTTCTAACTCAAATCAAACTATTCAAATGTGATGCCAGGTCTGGCAGGTCTATAAATGCATGACACGTTGACAAGAATTGCAGCTTCTGAGCACACCAGCTGGTGAAAGCTGGACATTTTCTTCAGGTTTTTCTGTTTTATCATTGTTTTTGTACATTTGCATATAAACGGTTTGGAGAGTTGCTAACCACAGTCAACTTAAAGACAAAAGTAAGTGCCCAATGTATTAGTAGATTGTCTTAAAAAGCAAATTCAAAGGTGGGATTTTTTTAGTTATATTGTAGGTATTATTAGAAGCAATTAAGGTCATGTTTTTCCTCAACATAAATAGGAGAGAAATCTCTCTCTTTTTTTTTTTTTTTTTTTTTTTTTTTTTTTTTTTTTTTTTTTTTTTTCCAGTGAAAACTTAGACCTTTATCTGTTTACAAGATTTGGCATCAGGGATTTTCAGAAATAAAATTATGATGTACCATTGGACTTGTGATAAAATACCAAGATCTGCCAATCCATACATAATCTGATAATCCTTTTACATCCTGATCATCAAAGACTGTAAAGTTTTCAGTGTGTTCAAATGTGAATCTCTTAATGACATTTCAAGCCATGCACCAGATCTGGTTTTCGGTTCACAAAGTAGAGTGCAGCCCACAGCTGTGCTGTAACCACACAAATGAAAACATGTACTTCCTTTTTTGGGAGTAATAGCATGCCTTTTTGAAGACAACTTTTATGTGGATAGGGGAGAGGGGCTAGTATCCCTTCCAATAAATGCAGTAACCAGCATTTTATGAGCTTTTCTTTAGTATTTTCCTTTTCTAAGTGAAAATTATGCTTCTTTATTAAGAGTTATTTCCAACCTAATTATTTTGGTTCTCTGCAGTTCAAACAGCTATTCAGAGTGGAAAAAATCCAAAACCACTATGGCCAGTTCCCTGTAGGTTGATGGAGACCTCTAGGCAATCAAAATAATCAGAGCACTGTCTCAGGGTCAGCCTGATCCCTGCAGAGATCCCTGCAGAGGCTGTAGCTGAGCTCTTCACATCAGGTTTGAGAGCTATGCATGTTTTATTTTAAAGGTGACATGCACAAGCATGCAAGAATCCAAAATATGCAAGAAAGGTGTTTTAACAGGACAGCAGTGCAAACCTGTTTTCAAAACTGAGTATTAAATCACATGTAGCAACTGCATTTTTGGAAAGAGGGGAAAAAAAAAAAAAAAAGGAAAGAAACTCCACACCACAAAAAAAGTTCCCCAAAGCATTGTTTCTAGACTGAGAACAAACAAGAAAAAGGAAGGTATTATTCTAAAATGCTGAGAGAAAAACTGGGGGTACAATCTATTTCTGTTAGAGACCTCCAATGTGATTTTATGGTAATGTCTGTGCCTACATTTCTTTCTTTTTCTACTGAAGGGAGGCAGCAGTACACGCTTTCTGGACCCCTTAATCTGTCCAGTCGATTTAGACTTAAGTGCTTAGTGGCAGACATTCTCTCCTCAGTGGCAGAACAGTGTCCTGCACAATGAAACCTTAATCTCTGGCAAAGCCCAGCGATGCTGTGACAGCACTAGGAAGAATGAAGCAGAAAGTGCAGCATTTAAAGGCAGCAGGAGAACATGGTTAGGCAAGATCACCTCAGACTAAACCTTTCTGACTGAGTAATTACAGAGTGATGATGGATGAGTAGTGTACATAGTCTGATTAATTTCAAAGCAAAGATGGCTTTAGAAATCCCACTGCTTATGGGCATTGGCAGGGCTCCTGCATCCATTCTGATGGATGAAAGACTTCAAATTCCTATACGTGGTTCTCAGTGTCTGCATGCATTATGACAGAAAATCTGTGAGAGTGGTTGAATTTTCAGTTGAACACCCAAATGCCAAGAAACATCAGCAGAACTGTAATTCAGCCTCTGTCCTGTGTGCTATGGTAGTGTCTGAGCACTATTATTTTGTGGTATAGTCCCTCCCTCGTTCAGTGCAGATGTTGGATGGTGGTTGAATAATGTTAATTACAACTGCTGCCATAGGAAAGATTTTGGAAAAAGTGCATTTACTGCTACTCTATGCTAGGGTCAAGCCTACTACAGTTCAGAAACAAAGGCCTTAGGCCTGTAGGGAGTTTAGGGAAAGGGATGCAGACCTAAAAATCCTGATTATTTTGGAGAGCTCTTCTATAAAAAGGCTAGGCATGAAGGGAAAGGCAGTGCTGGATGTGAAAGACTGTAAGGAGTTCTAGTGGCTGGAGATACCCAGTGGGTAAAGAAGCCTGTTGGGAGATAGAGCCAAAAGGGCCTGGTTCCACCCTCCCATAAGACCCACCACCACTTCTGAAAGCTTGCAATTGGCAGGACAAGAGTTGCAGCAGAAAAGACACGACCTCGTGGTAAGTGTGATTTAAATATTGCCCTGGAGAACTGGATTTTGTGCATGATCATACTGCAGCATTTTAATTGATAGGAAAACACTTAAAATATGTGGAAATTCTCTGTAGGTTCCTCTTTCTCTCTGTTTCCTGGGATATTTGGGTCTAATTTGCAGGAGACCATAGAAGACACTGTGGCAACTAAAGGCAGTGGAGCTGCCGCTGTATCTGCACCTCACTGTCCCCAGCCCACCCCTCTGCTACTCAAAGCTTGTGTGTTGAGGTGAAGGTGTGAGCAGCCCAGCAGTGAGTAAGTCAGCCTGTTGTCAACACAGCACCTGTGTGCTGTGCTGGGGACACCTCTGTGCCACAGGATCGCACATTGCCAGCCGTGGGACGTAATGCAGCCATTCATTCCACGGGCAGAGTCCTTCCTCTGCCCTGAAGGGGCACAGGGACGCCTGGGGATCTGTCATGTCAGTGTTCTTGTAACATGTGTCTGGCACAGAGACCAATGGCTCTGCCTCCTGGATGCTTTCTTTGCCATTTGGCTATTAATAACTTTGTCCATAATAAAATGCAAACTCATTTTCTGGTATGAGAATTATTGCTGAATCAGGGACATTTTAGGGTCATGCAGTGTAAAGAAGTGCCTTAGTCCCAGAGTGCACTGGGCTGATGTTCAGAGAGTGCAGGCTCTTGCTTGCATTCCTGTGGTCAGAGTATTTCTCTACCACCTCTCTGTACATCTGCTTTCCCATATGGAAAGCATTGTAATGACCTTGAAATTACTTGGATTGTGGTTGCAGAGCCTGTTTTGATGACATGTGTTAAAATACCTGTCAATTCCTGCTCATGTCCCAGTGGACTTGACCAGTTTGGATATCCATAGCTACAAGAAAAATGAGCTGAAAGTAGATCTATAGAGATGGAGCACTGCAAAAACCCTAGAAGCTCAGACTGGCATATTCTATTCAAGAAACACTCTATTTTCTTGCAAAACCAAGCATGTAGTACTGTGCCGTATGGGCAAAGGGTACTTATAGCTAATAAGCTATAGCAGAACAAGTGGAACTAGAAAATGTAAAAGTTAGTTTAGCTCTTTTTTTTCCCCACCTAAGACTCTTGCATTGAAAGGTTTGTCCAAATACTAAAACAGCAGGAATGTCGTGAACAGTAATAAAGAAACTTAATTTTATGGAAACATTATACAGCAGTGTGGGTCAGAACAATGTTAGGCAAATAGCTGTTGATTTGTCTTGTGAGTTTAAGCACCTTCAAAGCACTGAATGGGCTGGTCGGGAGCCAAAAAAATGACACTGTATGACAAGTGAGGAGAGCAAAACTAGGCAGGGGTGTGGAATGAATCTGCTTTGCTTCTGCTGACAGAATGGAAAGATCTATTTTATGAAGTGTTCTAATGATGGCTGTTGGTTTATTTTCCCCTCTTTAGTTCAGGCAGAGGTGTGTCCTCCATGTCCCTTGACTTCAGTGTGACACACACCCCGAGTTCACTCTGGTCTCCCACTGGTGGCATTTCTGCTCACTGGGGTCAGTGTCATTTGTGAAAGCTCAGCCTCTTGCTTGAGGGAGCATAGGGAATTTAGCATTATCCAAATCCTGCAAGCAAAGAAGCTGAATTTTAAGCAAGCATTTCCTGTACAAACTTCTGGTATTTCTTTTCTTTGTGCTTGCATTTCTCTTAAAGTATTGCATGTGGCTACAGAAGCAATTATCCCTACTTATTTTGCAACATGAACTGTCTGGAAAGTTACATGAGTAAGACAGCTTGCAAGTTTTGCACTTGAGAGCAACCAGACCTAGCTCTCTTTTACAGTTTTAGGTCCCAATGGGAAATTTTACATATATGAATTCACTTCAAAAAGATTTCACCTCAATTAATTTTTCTTTTATTTTTTAACTCTACAGCTGATAAAAGGGGGAAGATTTCCTACACAAGTTATTGATATAAAAGCAGAATAGCAACTTGCAGCAAATTTTTTTGCTGATTGATTTGTAGTAGAAAAGCATGCAAGAAAGACAACATAGAAAAACATCATATCCTAAAGAGAGATGACAATGAATGGAATAAGAGATGGCATCTTAGAACAGAAATTAATGTATTGCTATGGTCTTCTTCCCATAAATCTGCAGTTTCATAGGGTCTTCACTGTACAAATGTTTGCACCAGTATTTCTGAGATTTCTTGGTTTGGATTAGACCTGTATTAGGGGTGACTTGTCTGAGCTAGCTTTAAAAATCTGGAAATTTGTTTCTAAAAGCAATTTGGATAAAGAAAGCGCTGTCTTCTTGAATTGTCTCTGTGAAAGGTGTCTGTTTCCTAGTTACTTTGCTTGACTCCAGAAACTGGCTACAAGACCAGTACCACTGTTCTCATTGGCCAGCTTCTGCCACTGAACAGCTTTCTCATGAATTTCAGCAAATCTTGAAAAACCTGAGAGAAAGATGGTCTCTTTGGGGTATCCAAGCTTTTTAAATAGTTACTCAAATTAGTTGTTTTGTATAACATAAACATCCTATAGGTTATACAGATACATATATTTACTTACTCTCCTTCTTTGTGGCTGGTACAGTAGCTGTGCTCTCTCCAAGGAGCTTGCTAAGCTAATGGGAAAAAGACACTGGACCGGATATTAGACACACTGATGTCTACACTTGGTTGCACTGTGGCTCAATGACCTGTTGCAAAATTTGTAACCTTTCATTTTTGCCTCCTTTTCTCATCTTATCTTCTGTTTGTCTTTAGTTTATTTTAGTCTTGTCCTGTCCCTGTGCCACAGATACCACAGAAGTCCAGGCTTGCTCAGGGTTTTGAGTTGTAACAAAACACAGAGATTAACTAACCACTATGGCTAGTAGGAGACATACATTTTGTTTAAACAGGAACTGACACACATCAGGTTTAACAGGAGATTCCGATTCTGACCAAGTTTCCTGTGAATTCTCCCTTATGCTGCATTCCTGTATGCTGGAGCCTCCCCAAGGAAAGCACTTTCCCCCAAAGGTTGTTTCTTTTTTGGGGTTTCCATATGCAGCAATGGTAGGTGAGGTATTAAAAATTTCA
Source organism: Onychostruthus taczanowskii (assembly GCF_017590055.1). Taxonomy (NCBI): domain Eukaryota; kingdom Metazoa; phylum Chordata; class Aves; order Passeriformes; family Passeridae; genus Onychostruthus; species Onychostruthus taczanowskii. The sequence continues at coordinate 48,263 of NW_024500228.1, forward strand.
CTCCTTGAACCAGATGGCATCTAACTTGGGGAGTCTGTATGTTCACACAGCAAGGATCAGTCTCAGATATTTGCAAGTCTCCTAACTCTGCTTTTGTTGCAGATGTACAGTGAGTCCATAAGGCGTGGGGGTCTGGAGGGGTCTGGAGCTGAAAATGCCCTACACTCAGGCATGATCCCAGCTGTTACTGGTGTGCAGATCCTGCTCACCATTTGGTCACCATTGCAGAAGAGGCAGCCACTCTTTCTGTAGCACAGAATTTCAGTTCACTTACTTTAATAAACATTCCCACCCCTTGGTAATTGGCAGAAAGCTCATATTTTTTACTAACTAATCTGGGAATTTACAGACAGTGTGAATGCAGTTAACAAAGAGAAGCTGTCCAGCAGGAGTTTGTGGGGAGAGGTTCAGAGGAGTGTGGCTTCTGGCTGGTGCTGCCCACAGAGATGAGGATGGGGCAGCAGCACGGCTGAGCTGTTGTGGTCCCTTCTCTGTGCTGTAGTGCCATACAACTGCACATCCAGTCATGCAAGCTGTGTTTGTGCTCCTGTCAGAGGTCTAGCTATTATTTAGCTATGCTCTTAGCTATTTCTTCAACTTTGTCCCTATCAGGCAGACTGGGAGACACCTCAGCTAGGGCTGAGGACAGCTCGGAAACCTTCTGCAAGTTGCTCTTTTGTGGCTCAATACCATTCCCCAGCCATTTGCTGCCCCTCCCACTGTTCAGCCCCAGAATTTTGTTGCTGGTTCATGAAAGCAGGCTCTAGAAATTCACAAAAGCAACTTGAAAGCCATAACATTATACCATATATATAAAAGGTATAATAAGTATCATACCATATATATAAGGTATAAGGTATGATAAGGTTATAAGTTATAAACCATGGAATTTTTAATAAGCTTTTTGTGTTTTAGCTTTTGCCTTGAAACAACAAGGACCAAATATTTATTTTATTATAAATATATGCTATGGTTCCCACATAATGATACACAGACACAGGCCAGGCACCAGAAAGCAGATGTGGGAGCAACCAGAAATTGAGGACAGTGCAATTAATGTCAGCCAACAGGACCCATTTCCTGTACAAGTATCATGCTGATGAGACTGTAGTAGGTAACATAGGGAGAGATACAGATGATACATGCAGATGAGATGGATTGACTAGCAATGTGGCTCTGTCTGGGCAATATGTGCTTTAGTCATGGAGTCATAGAATTCTCTAATTTGGAAGAGACCTTTAAGATCATCAAGGCTGATCTTTTAACCCAGTCCTGTGAAGTCCACCACTAAATCATGTCCCATATCCCCACAACTACACGTCTTTTAAATACCTCCAGGGATGGTGACTCATCCACTTCTCTGGGCAGCTCATTGCAGTGCTTGATCATCTGACAAAAGGCAGAATTGCTGTGGGAAAGCTGAAGAACAGAGAAGGAAAGGCACACCACTGGAATAGATTCAGGGAAACAGTGGATAATAACTAAGCATCAGCTCCCAGAATGAAGTTATTCCTAGCTCTGTGAAACTATGACTCCAGGAACTTTAAAATAAACATTGACCATTACAAGATTCATGATAAAGTCATGAGAGTTGGCTACATTATCAGCCCCTATCCCCTCTGGTGTGCCTCTGGTGTCAGGGTCTCCAGTGTGTGTGTGAGTTAATGTGTCTGTGATTTCTGCAGAAGGGCTGGTGTGCTCAGTGGGTTTCCCAGGGACTTGTGGCTCCTTCCTTGGGTCTGCTTGCTTGGAGGGGCAGTGCATAAGGATGAACCTCTCTGTAGCTCTCTGACCAGCTCAGATCTTTGACTTTCCTGCTTATGGAAGTGCACTCTGGGGTGTGACAGGTGTTATTTTCCATGAGTGTAATGACAGAGAACACCATAGGACTTAAAATTCCATCATAACTGCTGCTGAGCCCAGCCAGTGGGGTTGCCCTCTTCTCATGGGCTGAAGACAACGGTGAAGAGTCTGCACATACCCAAACAATGCATGATTTTGCTGGAACCATGAAGTATGACAAAAGGGTCTGATTAGGATGCAACACTGTAGAAATCCAGAGATTATGGGAAGGTGCAAGTCACAGCAAACTTTGTAGGGTTTGAGCAGTGTGGGGGAGAGAGATGGATAAAACACACCTCAGAACTGGCAGTTTGAAGAAGCTAACCAAATCTGCTGCTCACACTACTGTGGCTTGCAGTCTGCTTCCTTCTGAAGCTTTGGCATTGTCTGTCATTCGAAAATGTTTATGCATCAACACTTTGTGCTGTGCCTCAGTCAAATGGAAGGGTTGCATGTCTTGCTCCTGTCCCTGATGTATGAAGCTACAGGTTTTAAATGCTTTCCCTCCCATACCTTGCAGAGAGATGTATGCTGCCTTCATTTATTGAGATTTTGATATGTTTTTGAATCTCTTTTGAGCTCTGGGAGGGGAAACTTGCTGACAGTGTTTGTCTCTTTGGGGCATAAATATCAGAAATATTACAGAATTCTTAAAATCTTGGCTGTGTTGCTCCATTTTTCCTATTACACTCAGGGCTAATATAGTGTGCAATTTGTCTTTAAAAAGTCAGTGGGTATTACTAAAGTGAGAAAACTGTGCAGGCATGTACGGAGAAGACAAGCTGTAGTGGAGCTTTAGTGGTGCCAGCCAGGGGTAGATATTGAAGTTCATCTTGGTGGCAGAGAGCACAGCAAACCAAAAGGGTGGTCTCTGGGAGAGGGGTCGCAAGGCAACTGCATGAATAAAGTGAAACAGAAAGTGTCAGGAGGAACACAGACAAAAAATACCAAAATGGAAGAAGAGGACAAACATGGGGACAGAGCCAAATAAATGTGGGAAACATAGGAACACCATTAAGGGACACTGAAAAAAAATGTTCAAGGGCTCAGATATATGATTCATATCCCCATTTTCATGTTCTCTGCTTCCAGTTACCTGTTTTCCAAGGTCTCTATCTGCTACAGGGGAGGTCTAGGCAGTTATCACAGATCAAACATCTAACCTCCAAACGGCTCATTTCATCTCAGGGAAGGGCAGTGGCACTTGGGAGTAAATTTCAAAGCTGCTCAGCCAGTTGTTCAGCCTCTTCCACATGAAAGAGCTTTCCTTTATGGGACTTGGTAACATGAAATCACTCTCAGTCACTCTGCAATACTGTGATGTGTAATTGTTGCTGACCTCTGAAAAATGCTCCGTTTACGGCAGTACAGGCTGCTGTGAACCCACTTGCTGTTGCCTCATAGCTAAGCCTCTATCAGATAGGGAATATAAATGCCAGGAAAAGCATGGCTCCTGCCTTTCTTTATTGAGAAACAGAGCAGGAATAAAAACTCTTTTTTACCTGAACAGTTTCACCAACATGCATTATTTATTTGTAGCAATTATATGTAAGCTACACAAACACACACACACACACACACACACACACACACACACACACACGCTATATGACATATAATATGCAATACATCCTTATATTATGTACATATAAATCATATCCAAGGATTTCAGGGAACAGTTTCAGGGGAGATCTTGATCTCTACAACAGCCAGAAAGGACACTGTAGAAAGGTGAAGACTGGCCTCTTCTCTCAGGTGACAGGATAGGAGGAAGTGCTGTGCCACGCGAGGTTTGGATTGAACAGAATCAGAAAGATTTTTTTCACTAAAAGAGTGGTGAGGCATTGGAATGGTCCATCTGGAGAAGTTCTGGAGTCACCATCTCTGGAAGTGTTCAAGAAATGACAGGATATAGGACACTCAGTGCTGTGGTCTAGTTGAAAAGGTAGTTATCAGTCAAAGGTTGGACTCAATGCTCTTGGAGGTCTTTTTCAAACTTAATGTTTCTGTGATTCTATGATTTGCATGTTATAACACATGAGAAGGCTTGAATTGTAAAATTCATTTTGAATTCTGCTTATCCTTCTGTTAGAAGGGGACACGACTTATTGGTGAAAATGGAAAACAAAAATATGTGAAAGGTGCTAATATGTAAAGTGTTGATATTTTCAGCATCTGGAGACCCACGAGATAAGAGACTCTGTGTAGCTGCAAAAGCATCTCTGCAGGGTCCTAAGCAATGTTTGCAGCAGAGCAGGTTGCTTAACAAAATGAAGATAAGCACAAGGAGAAATTTGTGGAAAGTCTGTGGTTTGTAGTTTGTCACAAATAAAGAACATGGCAGGACTTGATGCATATGGGAAAGAGCTATTAGCACAGATAAGATTCCACCTCTGTACTGTCACTTCTGGACAAAGTAGGAATCTCTGAAGTTGCTCTCTTGTCACACGTGGCATATTGTTCTGTCTCAGGGCATAACAAGTCAAGAGACAGGAACTTCTTGATCCTGAAATGCAAGAGAGCATCTTGCAGTGTTAAGGATGCAGCCAGGGAAAGATCACTTGATATAATTTGACAGAAGAAATAACACAGAAACAGAAACCATATTTGCAAAAAGCCTGTGGTATTTCCATTCATAAGGAACATTAATCAGAGATACAGTCTGCTGACAAGTCTAAACTAAATACCAATCAGTTGAAGCCCCAGTAAAACAAGATCAAAGAAACACAGTTTTCAGTACTGTTGGAGATAGACCAGTTTCTCAAACATGAGGAGTGTCCCCAGGGAGGGCAGACCACAGGCCAGCCTTGCTGGCTGCTGAGTTGCAGAGAAGCAAGAAGCCTCCTCCTGCCCCCTAAGACAGTTTTGCCTTTCTCAAGGAGCTTTCTCCCTCAGTGGAGGGACACTGATCATGTCAAAGACACTCACTGCCAAGTGATAAAGCTTTATGGGCAAAACATTCTTGGCAGCATCTAGAAGAAAAACCAGAGAACAAAGCAGAAGTGCACAGAATAAAGGGATGCCCACTCTTGGTGGGAGTTTGAAAAGTTATCTATGATAGAAGAGGAAGACACTGCAGAAGTTGCTTGAATTTAAATTTGTGCCCTAAATTATAAGCTGGGTGTACATATTTTGCAGATGCGGCTGCAGTGAAGGGGAAAACAGAAGTCAGAATTTCCTGGAGTTGCAGCCCCCAGTGCAGCCCAAGCCCCCTGCAGTGTGCAGATGTTAGGCACACTCCACTGCAGCTGTGCCCAGCTCAGAGTCACAGCACGCACTGTGCATTTCACAGCCCTGTGCTGTGGGCAGGTGAAAGTGCTCATGTGTCAGGCTGGGTTCAGCACCCACTCTTAGAGGGATTTTCCCTGAGGTCTGCCTCCAGGCTACAGGTCTGTCAAGATGTGACTGCACTTTGCACTGTTTTACTGAATGCTGAATGCTGCCTGGTGACATTTTGCTATTAGTCATAGAAGAAAATATTTTTTGGAATTAAAAAATCATAGAATCTGGAGCATGATCACATAGAAATTATTTCTCTGGACAGACATAAGCCGGATTACCTGGAATGCAGTGTTCTGTTTATTACAGTGGGGATATATATATATTCAGAGTCTGTCTCATTCTCATTCTAAATGAGCACAGATGCTGAGCAGAGACGAAACTGTCCTCTCAAGCCAGAGTCAAGTCAGGCCTCTGACAGTCAGCATATTTTAGATTTTAAGTGCTCCACTGTAAATCTTCCAAACCTAAACAGAAGCTGAGAAATCACATACAAAATAATGAAATATTAATACACATTATGTATTTTTTCCAGAGAAAGAAGATCTTATAAAATTATGTTAGTAGTTGAATTATATTGGGTTTTGGCTTAACACATGCCCTTTAATGGGCGGATGCAATTAGCATAGTGCCGTCTTCTGCTCATTTATTTTTCAGAATAAAATAATAGCAAAGCACAGCACAGATGGCCCAGCATCATCTGATGCATTTAATCTCAGGCATAAATCCAGGAGGCCATTTAGGAAACAATGGACAAGCTTTGTTTCACATTATAGATCTTTGAGAATGTGAAGATATCTAGTTGAGTGGCGTACTTCAAAGTTTTTAGTAATAGAAAAATTGATTTAAAAGGAAAAATCTTTAATCTAGAGAAAGCTGAGTATTATATTTGAATCAAAATTAGAAACCAGGTCTAGATCAGAGTAACAAATTATTTCACCTCCATTAAAATACCTCTGTAAGCAAAGAAGGGTAAATAAGATATCCAGCATCTATCCAAACAATGATTTTTTTTTTTGTTGAGCCACGAGTTTTGTAGCATGGGGAAAATGAATCAAATTTCAGCATGAATATGATACAAGTCTATTGACAAGACAGTACCAACAATGAAGCCATCAATTCTTTCAAAATTAGGTAATAGAAAGCAAAGGGGGGCTGTCCTGTTGGGATTCCAGTCAATCTTCTCAACATGACATTGCATATCAGAAAAAAATCCTTCCTTGCAGCTCACACCCAAATGATGGCTCCGAGGCAGGTGGTGGTAGAGGGTTGTCCAATGTTGAAGCAATCTGTTGGGGATGCAGGAATCATGTGCAGCATTGCAGTCAGCAGAGACAAGGCTGCCAAGTTCCTGTGTAAAGCAAACAGAAAACTCATCCTGTTCCCCTTGCCTCTCTGCAACTGCTTCCTATTTTTAAACTGGGTTTTGTTGCTGACGGTAAAGGAATGTATTAGTAACATGAAATGACAAATTCCTCACCCAATGGGTATGTGAAAACTTTGTAAAGTTGCTTAGGTCCCTAATTCCTTTTAACATGGGTGAAGTGAGGTGCCTGAACACCTCTTTTCAGATCCCAAAGGTTTCTCTTGCTGTTTGCATGGTCTCTCTTCCCTGGCTACCCCAGGCAATCTCCTTGTGTGCCCCAAAAGAGGGGCTTGGATAGGATAACAAGGGCTTTTGCCTCATTCCAGATGGGCTGACCTTGTGGGCACAGCCTCACCCCCGATCCTCCAGAGCAACAGTCTGCTTCCCCAGGAGGGGTCTGCCTGGAGGGGACATGTGTGTGTCTGTCAGTGAGCACCTCTTGCCTCTTAGGTGTGATGAAGGATTTGCATCAGTGCTTGGTGCTTGCTGACCATGAGGCAGCTGAGCACTCATGGCACAGGTTTTAAAGGAAACACCCTTTCCTCAAATTATTAAGTAACCTTTATTTTGCTGATGGTGAAGCCTAGCCAGTTATTTGCTCTTTGTGTGCAGTTTGTTTTGGTCATCTCCTAGGCCCTGTGATATAACAGCCTGTCATATGAAAAGTAAACACAATAATGCAGCTGTAGCTGTAAATTAGGGAAACTAGTGAGAAACCAGTTCTCTCTTACACCATGCTTCACTTGAAATCCAGCCTGCACTGAGCAAGGCTTTGCTCAGGAGATGACATGCAGTTGCTTCTTTCCACAGTGGAAAGTGGCAGTGTGGTGTTCAGTTAGCCATTTACATGCACAGAAACCTTGCACAACCCTGTTTGTCCCCTCTCCCAGGAGGGAAGGCTGGTGCCCTCCCCGCTGGCTGCACTTGTTTGCTTAGCTTGATCCCTGGGCGGTATTCCCTCTGCTAATTCCAGCTGAAGTCACCTCCTGAGCTGACAAAGCTGGCCAGTGAACTGCCCTGCCCAGAATGCTGTCATTGCTCATTCTTCTTGCCAGAAAAATACTTTAAAATTATTATTATTATTATTATTATTATTATTATTCAGATTTGGCCAACCAATAAGTAAAAACTTTGTCTCCCAAGCAGAGGTGAGGTCATGCAGATACTGAGCAGAGCTGGGAGTCTGAATGAGCCAGTTATGTCAGCCAGTTAATAACTTCACTGTTGTCATTTATTTGTCATTCATCCAGAAGAGTCCAAAAGTGCTTTGCATTCTTTAAAATCAGATTGGAGGCTCTTCTTTCTTCACACCCCACTGAGAGCCTGTCACCCCTTGGGAGCAGTGCAGAGCTCATGGGTGGCTTCCTGCCACTCTGCTCTGAGCAAAGACTGAGGGGGGGTAACTCGAGTAGCCAAAGAGTTTCGTGGTCTGCCCAGGTGACTGCTTCAAAATTGTTCTGCAGCCTTGAGCTGAAACTTCTCACCAGTACAGAGCATTGTGGTGATGGACCATGGTGTCAGGGCCACCACACCTGTGGGATGGAGCCCTCTGATGCTGCCAGGGACGCTGACCTGTGCTGCTCCAGCTTTTCAGTAATGTGGGCATGTGCTTAAGGACTGGGCTGTTCCTCAGTGATACTATGGAAAATATTACAGAGAAATTCCACACCCAGAATCACTTCCTTCTCTTGTTGAATAGGGAAAATGTCTCTTGCTGGGATGTGTCAGAAATAGTTTGCATAAAGAGTTAATTCAGCTTTGCATTAACTCAGCCGTGCTTTCTTTGGGAAAGACTCAGAAAGAAATAGAGCATCATGCCTTGTCATGGCACAGATTACTTCCCTGCACTGAGAGAAGCTGCAAGAGTGAATATGTGGTACAGAAACCTCCCAACTCAAGTCCCATCACACAGCTGTTCAATAGATGTTGTGTCCCTGCCTTCTGGCACATCTGTGCAATATTTTCAGATGTGTTGGCATCCCAAGCCCATGCTTCTTTTCAACATTTGAGTAAATACAGTCTTTTCTATGACACACACTTTTTGGGGTGCTGTTGTTTGGTTTTTTTCTCTCTCTGAATGACTTATTTAGTGAAACAAAGTTGTGAGCCCTTGTCTGAAGTTTTCACACTGCTTGTTGTTTCCATGTGAGCAGGGAAACAGTTCAGCACAGCTCATGGGGCATTTGTGTGTGTGTCTCAGTGCAGTATGTTCTGACAGTAGAGGGCTTCTGTCCCCTGAGCTTTCTTAGGCCTGGGGGGGAAAAGATGCTAAAGGGAGGAAGAGGGCCATTTTCCCCTGCTCTCTCTGAGGTCATGCTGACCACTTTGGCCAGGCTCCCATCCAGCAAAGAGCCCTTCTTTGACACGGTCACTGATCCATCTTAGCTTTTCTCATGTCCTCACACATGTTCCAACTCACTACTACTTTTTCCCCCTCCCCTCGTCCCTGGGGAGCTCTCTGATGCTCCAGCACACATTCCAGTTCTCACAGGTTTTCTCACAATCCTCTCATCAAGGTGCCCATCCTGTCACTGCCTCCAAAAGCAGTTTCAATCACACTACTGTGAAGTTCTCAGTATGACATTCCTAAATGCTTTAACATTTGAACAGTTGAAATTTCCCAGCCCCCACTCCAATTAAATTAAGAGTAACTTGCCAGTGTAAATACCCCTAGACAACAGAACTCAAATGTGTGAGATGCCAGTGATTCTGCAGTTCATGGAAGGCAAGTCCAAGTCCTCTGTAATCCAGGAAAAAATATCCAGAAAGTTTCAAAGCAAGTTTGGAAATCACCTCCTGACATTTTTTTTTAAAGTTCTTTTTCACGTTGTATGCTAATGAAGGAGTCTAGATATGTAAGTATTTTGCTGTTCTCTCTCCCTGCACGTGAATACTGACAATTTTTGGCTGACACAAAACTATTTGGCTTGGGAAATGAATCTTATATTCTCCTTTGCCTTTACAGCCTGGCCTCTCTTTCCACACTGTATTTCCTCTGGAGCCTTACTTACACCCTGTGCCTGAAAGAAAATGAGTTGATGTGATGGGATCAGAGTTGCAAGGGAGATAGCAGATGATCTATGATATAGCAGACATTTTCCTTGGTAGAAGTATATTTGATAAAAACCCTTCTCCATGAAAATATATCTTCAAAAGGACACTTAGAGATTTATAACTAATGTAATTAATCCCATGGGTCCTGTTTCCATTTGTGGAAGCAGCTGGGAAAAAGCAAGTGTTACTTTGAGCTCCTTTGCTGGATTAGTAAAACCCACAAATATTTGGGGTAAAATAGCTAATGCTCTGGGGCATGTAGGATTAGGAAGAATTTTGGTAAAGTGGAAAACTTGTAGATACTTTCTGTTGCTGAAGCCTGCACTGCTTCCATTTCCTGTTCCTTTCCTACCAGTCTCTAACACAAGAGCAAACAGACTGAGACACTGATGCCTAGAGGTCTGAGATGAATCCATGTCCACCACCCATCTGTCTCAGCCAGAGAACATACCATTCAGCTTCTCTCCACTGATTTTGCTGAAATGAAGAACACAGCTGTTGCTGGGGCTCATGGTGTCTGTAATTTCCCTCCAGCTCAATATATTTAATGTTGTTTAATCTGAAGGGAGTATCCCCAGCTTCAGCACATATTTCAGCCCTGTTGTAGGGTTTTGGTTTGTCTCTACAGAGCAGCTGCTGAAATCATGGCTATTTCCCAAACCTGGTGCTAAAAACCACCTTGGTGATCACCTATGACAGTATTGGTCCAGCTCTCTGAGATGTGCTATCTACATTCAGCACATCCAGTGGCTGTCCCTCCTTGCAAAGGGTGACAAACATTGTCTTGGCAGCTTGTTGCAAGCAAGGTACCCTGAAAGTTGGTCCTGGGACCATTATTGTTCAATGTCTTTATCAGTGACCTGAGAAACGATACTGAGCATATCCTCTGCAAACTGCAGATGACACCAGTCCTGGAGTATGGCTGAAATTCTGAGAGATAGGACTTCATCCCAGAGACAACTGGATAAATATTTTGCTGGGTACACTGCAGCCTTCTGGATTCAGCAAGGAGAAGCAAAAAGTTCTGGAGCTGGGGTGTAATAATCGGATGTGTCAGTACAGGCTGGGCAATGACAGGCTGCACAACACCAGGATGAAAAGGAATAAGATGTTAGGGTGAGTGCTAGAGTCAACAATGGTCAGATATGTTCCTGTCATGGATAAGGCAGGTTGGGCCTTTTGTTCAAGGGGGAATTAGAAAAATTAGAGAAAACCACCACCCAGTGGATGGCTCCAAGATCTTGGAACCCAAAGTGCAGACTCTGTAAAGAGGGGCTGAGGGAATTGGGCTTGTTTAATCTGATGAAAAAGAGATGAAGAACTTATAGCAGCCTACAAGTTCTTAAAAGGCAGTTAATAAGATGATGAATCCCAGGGAATTAATAAGATTGTAAATCCAAATTATTCCTAGCTACTGTAGACGATAAGACAAAGTGTAAGGGCAACAATCTCTAGCACAGGTTGTCCAGAGTGAGCATAAATAAAAACACTTTCATCAGGAGGTTTTGTCACACTAGAGCAAATTACCTGGGAAGGTTTTCAGTGACCACTCTTGAAGGTTTCCACAATCTTGCTAGATAAATCTGCAGTTGATCTGATGCTGGTGATAGACCTCTTTGAGATGAAGATCAGACTAGAGACCCACCCACTGGTCTAACTGACATTTCTATGGCTCTGATTCCTTCACAAAATAAGGTTTGGACACAAAAGTCCATTTGCCCATACACACATTTGGGAGAAGTCTCTGGGATTCCCTGCCTTCATCTGTAGAAGTGTCCCCCTTTTCCTCCACTGAACCAGCACCACCTGATATTAATTTGACAATGTACCAGATAGGTTCTGTGATTAACTTTGGTTCAAAATCAGTTTGTTGACAGTTGTCAGTTGCATGCAGAATTTGCTACCTTAAAGTTTTCTCTTGGCTAGGTCTCTTACACTTTCTTGTTTAGTGGAAATAGGCATGTTATTTCTACACTTTCTTGTGTAGTGGAAATAGGCATATTATTTCTCTTAGTTCCTACTTCAGGCCTGTCTTTTCAAACTGAGTATGAACTTGAGTTATCAGTCCAGATAATAGCTGCTGGATGCAGGTGTAGCTATTTCCAAGCTGTCTGAAGCAGATGACAGAAGTTTTATGTGAGTGGGCTTGATGCAGGAAAATGTGGGTTCTTGTACCACCTGCTCTGTGATGAATATGATGTTGGTGCATGAATGCAGAAAAGGACAACATCATTCTAAAATAAATCCTCTATCGAAAAATTAATCTTTCATTCCAAAAATGAAACCTGTATACCCATTGATTTTTCTTTCTTAATATTTCTGAGAAGATTTTAACTACTAGAAGCCACCTGTGCCTATCCATTATCAGAAAATCTGCTTGTGATAGTGCCCATTCACTGGGCTGTAGTATGTGAAAAGGGTATTCTGATTTTTTAAAAAATTTAAATAGATAATGCTGCAAGCATCTCCTCCATATGACCTGCAGACCCCGCAGCCTTGGCAGATCTCCTCATGTAATTTGCTAAGAGTGGTATTTACCTGCACTGCTGATAAAAGCCCCACTTCCAAACCACAGTTAGTTAGCATTTAAATCCCTGCCAAGAGCTGCTATTGAAAGACTGCCTTTCTGTGACCTCTCTTTTGGCACACCCAAGAACAATGAATAAGAAAGTCTTTTACTTCAGCTGCTAAAACCCATGAACTGCACTTTCTTTACAAATTAAATCAAAGTCCTGCATCTCAAAAATACAATCTGCATTCTTCAGCATCCTACCTACAGGCCATTCCACATTTTACCATCAGCAAATTAAAACCTAATACCTAGTTTTGAGAAACAGCAGTGTAATTTCCAGCAAAGCTATGAGTCCTGCATTTGTTCTCAGTATGTCTTCGCATCTGAAAAGTGATTAATTATAATAAATACTTTCTGTATATCAATGTTCTATGCATGATATGCTTCTCTTCCTAGGTTTAAAATATTTTCAATCTGAATTTGGAAAATAAAGTAGAGACTGTAAATACTGATATGTTGATGGGGTGCAAAAAGCCATAATAACCATCCTGGTCTAAGAAACCTCATTCTGTTTCCATTTAACCTCATTACTAAGTAGAACACACTCATCAATACATGAAAGCCAAAACCAGATAATAGACTAAATTATTCAGTTCAGTGTGTAGCAGGATTGAACCGGAGTCTTTATTCCTCTTCTGTAATAAGTGCCTAATGACTTATTGATAGATAAAACAAATCAAAAGAACTATTACTCTCATTTCATTAGATAGTGATGCCTGTGAAAATATTTATCCAGGTGTCTCTAGGGTGAATAGCAACTGATGAAACTTTTTTTTCCCCTTACCTTGAATATTTGGTGTCAGATGTAATATAGGTCACAAAATGAATGATTTTCTTGTAAGCCGGCAGTTCTCAAAGGTTTTGCATCAATCCCCTTCCTCTCTTTTGTGCAATGCTTGTGCTTGCCCTCCTCAGGATGAGCAGTGGCTCAGTCCTGTGAAGCCAGGGTGGGAGGCAGAGCCTGGCACTGCTGCCATGCAGTTAGATCAGCCAGCTGGTCCTTAGCTGCTACAAGGTGTGACTGTAATTAATAAACAGTCACTAGTTTTCTTCAATCTATCAGCTGTTAGAATAAGGTGAAGAGCATAACATCATTATTTGTGTGTGTGTGTAAAGCTGAAGAAGAATGAGAGCTAGAAATGAGGGAAGCAGCTCTTTCCCATGCATCTTTTGAAACAGAAGGTGCCTTATGTGTAGCAAAGTGTGGCTCAAGGAACAAGAATCAGAATGCACATGGCTAGGCAAAACAAAGTGCTGAGAAGACTCCTCTGTCAGCTTTTTATTTTGGTTACACTGCTATGCAAGAAGATAACTACAAATTAGCTGCTTCCACTTCCTCTTCAGAAATCATGCAATAAGAAATAAACAGAAGAAATGAGCTGAAAGGGGAACAAGCTTGACTATGAAAAAAACTACATGTAGCTAAAGCAAGCAAGGGAACAGAAGACTTTCATCATTTCGCTAAGCTTGTTAACAATGAAAGGTGGATTTTGGATCTCAGTAATTTGTTCAGTTTGCAAAGTTTGTAGAGGTAGGTGGTTTCTGTAATTGAATTGGGCCTTGCTGCCTCTCAAGCACTGGGTGGTGTTTGTTTAGCAGAGTCTTGTCAGGCTGAGGTTTGCCTTTCAAACAAGTCAATAACAATGGTAATAAATCTCTTTTGACTTCTAAATGCCCTTTCATCTGAGATGCCAAAGCAGTTTGCACAAATTGAATGCTTCTCACAGTACCAAAGTGAAGGTATGGATTATTATCCCAGAGGCAGCAAAATCAGAACACGAGATCAGAGTGAGAAAATGTTTTGGTCATGCTGGTGACAAAAAAAGGAAACATAATCTGGGCACAAGTTGCTGCACAAACCAAATGTGGTTCACTTGCAGATCTGCTGTCCTCTGTGTGTCAGTGCTGAGATGATACTTAGCTTTTATCCTGTCTCAACCATTACACTGGTTGTGGTTTTCAAGTTATTTTTTGTGATGTTGAGTATTCAAAGGTAAATACAATTTTCATAGGAAGTGTCTCCTTTCCAAAGAGGAAACATGCATACTCAAGGGTGAGAAAATAAACAAAAATGTTGATGGCTAACAAAAATCATCTAAATTTCCATATCAAAGAGACAAATGCATCTTTTTCTAATAAGCAGGGACACCCATGCTCCTGGTCATTTGGCATATCTGCATGCAAACTGGGTAAGAAGCTACTTGAAGAAAAGGTATATTTTCTCTCTCCTTCTTCTCTTCCACCCACCTTTAACTCTCATGAGAACTGCCAGCTGCCGAAGTACTTAAAATCCTTTACAACTGGGATTTTAGACCGGTGAAGTGTCAAAAGAGTTGTCACAGCCCTAGATTGTATTGCAGCCACTGCATATGCTGTCCCTTTTGATGCAAATCAAGGTAAACGGAACATACTGTAAAGGACTTAATATAGTGAGACTGGGTAGCCTGAGCAGAAGCCTTTCTGCAAACACCCTCATTACTGTGTACTGCTTTGATCATGGCGCTGGAGCACAGGGTGCAACCAAGCCCAGCAAGAACAATCAGGCAGCACACATCACGCTGTGAGCTGGGCTGGGGAAGGGGCATCCCCAGGCCAGAGATCCTGCTGTCCCCAGTTCCCATGCTGTCTGTCCACATTACTGCTCAGCCTCAGGGTGCAGGCAGGCCTCAAAGCCTGCAGGGATGGGGTGTGTTTTGATGCCTTGCATCCACCCAGATTGTATGCAGAGGGAGGCTGGAGCCTACAAGATGCAGGGGATGCTGTGGTTCACCATCTCCAGAGCCTGCTGGAGTTTACACCATGATGAACTCTTGTGTTGTGTCTGAAGAGATGGATCACAGTGAGCAAGCCCAGTGTTGAGACAAGCCTCACAGCACCTTTAATGTGCCAAGTGAGAAACTTGCTCTGTGTCACTGTATCTTGAGGTAACTGAGAACACAGCTCTGAAAGTGCAGTGGATACCAACGTCTTTATTTAAGTTAAGCTTTGCATTTCTCACTCTGCACTTCACTTGCTTGCAGTCCAGGAACAGGCCACCAGTGGACATGAATGAGTGATGGAAGATCACTGATTGCTGCAAGGTTTTGAGAGTCCTGGACTTTCCTGTAGCCTGCAAACCCTCAGATTATTTTCTGGTCCTTAGTGTGGTCGTTTTGTTTACTTTTAGTTTGGTTTGTATTTTTTAGATTTTTTTTTCTTTTTAGTATTTTATAGAAAAAGGTAGGAAAAGTGGAGCAGAGCTTAGGTACTCAGTGAGTTGTTTTCTATTACTGTTCAGCAGGCATTAAGAAATCCACTTGGGTTTCCTACTACTGAAAAATGCCCTGTTTCCCAGTGTCATTGGGATACTTTCAGATTTTCTATCTGGCAGTTATCTCAGTGGAACAACAGTTTCCCTCCTCCCATCTGTGCTCTGCACTGAAACAAAGAGGAAACTCGTATCTGCTTGTTTTACACAGCTTGACCCCAGCCTGCAATTTTTATGATTTGTGTGGCAGTGAAAGGCAAAGAAAGAGGAAAAAAGCAAGAGCACAGGGAAGACAAGGAGAAAGAAGCTTCGTTTTTCCCAAGCTGCCCTAGGACTGACCGCAACTCAGCTAGGGCTGATTTGTGGCCATCGAGTAAGCGAACACAAAAGCATCAGGGAAAAGGCACAAAAGGCTCTCCTTAGAGATTGACAGCTTGTTAAGGACCATTATTAATACAAGTTCAAGTTAAATGACAGGGTCACCTATATGATGCTGTTTGGGCTCCCTGCCCTGGTCAGATAGCATTTTGCTACGTGTTATTCAGCGGGTTTTTCTGACAGGCACATAACCCTGAATTAAGCAAACTTTATTCTCAGTTGCCCAATTTTATGGACTCTGCTGTGGCTTATCACTGAGTGAAAGGACACCACACTCATCACTATCCTCCCTCATCTTTAGTGAAAAGAGGAATCACTTAAAAAAGAATCTGGTTTTTGTTTGAACGTTAAAAGTCATATTTTATTAAGCAAATGAAATAAATGAGTGCAAAGGACCAGATATTATAAATATTACAGTGGTCTATTATTTGAAGGCATTTTTGCAGACTTGTAGTATAGCAGCTTTGTGGTAGGGATTCTGCAATCCAGAATGATGATTGGTGTTCTGAAGAACCTGACAAATGGAAGAGCCATCCCTCATTTCTGAAACAGTAAGACTATGGTTTAAGAGAAGACAATTTCCCAAGACAAAGTGAAATAGTTTAGTTTAATGTTTTCTGGTGTTAATTGGTTTTTTACAAGATCTAAATCTAACTACCATATTTTATTACCTCCTTTTTGATGTACTTAATGAGACCCTTCCAGAGAGGCTTCATTTAATTAGACATCAATGTTTCAAAATATTATAAATGGTATTTGATGAGCATACTGTGTATGGGAGAGAGAAAGCAAAAATGTGTGTTTTTCAAGCAGTATAATCTACTTGGTTATCAGATGCCTCTCCTGACAATCCCTGTTAAAGAGCAAAATATTAAGCTGTTTTCTTTTTTCCTGCCAGGAATAACTGAAAAATAATTACTTAATTGAGAATTCACCTTCAGCATCTGCTATAGCCTGTCCATGGTGCTCCCCTTCTTCCCAGCAGCATCCAGGGAATGAAAGTTAAGGGTAGGGTGATGTAGTCTGTCCCAATTTTCCTTTGCTAAGAGGCTGTGCAAAGTCTGTAGATCCTTCACACCAATAGCAGTAGTTTATGACTTAACTAGCCTGTTCTGAATCTCAGATTTTGCATTAAAGTAAAAAACCTACTTGGAAACTCCTTTCTTTTGTCCTTTAGAAGCCAACAGTAATTTGAATATGTAGTAAAAACCAGTGACAGAGCAAAGACAAAATATAAGCAAATGGTTCAGCAGATCCACATCAGCATGAATTTATTGACTTCAGTGGAGCTACATGAGTGTGGGCAATCCAAGTTTGTCACTGTTGTCACTGAATACATGGCAGACCTTTTGGGAGAAGATTTATTTGCAAGAGCTTATTTTATTACCTTTTTAATGCCTAGCCCATACTTGCTTTGGATTGTATTGTCATCGTCTCTGTAGTAATCAACATTTTTCTCTTTTAGGTCCTGAAGTTAAGCATTATGCAACCTTAACAGTGGTCAGAGTCAGAGAAGAGGCCACCTACATGGTGTGACTCTTCCATGATATTTGCACATTAGAAGAAAATCTAAGAAACTAGGACAATTTGTTTAAAAAAAAAAAAAAAAGGTTGTGTGAGTTTAAGGCTGCTCAAGGGCAACCTTAATTTATGTGCCAATAAGTTACACAAATATTTTCTCTACTATTCAATTAAGAACAAGTAGTTTCCTTGGCAACAGCCACATTACATGGAACTTACCCGAGCTCTGAGTTCCAGCAGAGTACTTTCCCTAAGAAAGGAACATACTCATCTATCATGTAAATGTCTAATTTGTACACGGTTTTGAGAGAGAGGGGAGAAAATGAAATTTCCGGCAAACTAACACAGACCTTCTCTTTTACTGGAGTCATATCCAGGTTATTTTCTGTAGTTTTCTCCTGCTTTTCTTTTATATCTCAATGATAACTTGTCTATTAAAACTGTAAAAGAGTAGGATTGTGAGCTGGGTTATTAAAAACTGCAAAAGGAGGGCAGGCTGCTGGTGAAGTGGATTTGGGAGGGTCTGGTTTAGAAACAGGAAGGTGGCACTCTTCTTCCACACACAGTTGCCACTGAAAATGTACTCTTTGCTTAATTTTTGTGGGCAAAAATTAAGGATCTTAGCCTGATCACACACCAAATTGCTATTGACTTTTAAATTATGACTTTTCTCATGGATGCCTTACATGGTCCCATAGCTCTTGGCAGGCTCTTGGCTCTTTGCAGGCAAGCCCCTTGGGAGGTGTGTGTGCAGCATGTACCTGGGAGTGAGCTGGGAATCTGCCTGGATTTTGCTGTGCTAGGAGCTCCATTACTCTCCTGAGGCATTCCCCAAAACAAACTGAGCAGCTGGAGTCGCAGCCAAGCCTAATCATCTCTGTGTATGGAAGTATGCAGCTCTGTATCAAGGGGAACAGCCTGCCCCACCTCCACCTCGGAATGCCTGGATCCATTTCCACAAGGACTCTTCCCAGTGAAGGATGCGACCAGCTTCCCTAGGAAAAGTGCTGGCTGAGTGCTCCCATTTGCATAACCCTGCCATGGAGAGTGGATTAGGTGTTGTCAGATTTAATCCCCATGGGGACTTCTTCTGCAAAATCAGAATGAAGTATGTTCCACTGCTTTCATCTTCTGGTTTTCATTCCATCCATAAGTCAATTTTAGGTTTTTAAGATGTTATTCTACAGCTTTTTCCATCATTGCTGTGCCTATTGGCACTGTGAAGCTGGAAATAATTAGTTTGAACTGTTTGCAGCTCTTTGCTTATGGAAAAATACTCTCACTAGATCCTCTTCAAACTTCAAAGCACAGGTACTCTTTGTATGTGAAGATCCCTCGCAGGAGGACAAAGATCATTTCTGTCCCTTCTGCATTTGTGGGAATATTGCTGTGGTCTACAGTGCCTTTTCCACTTTCCTTCCACTTTCTGTCTACTTGTTCTAGTTCCATTAATACTAAAATAATCAGCTTTAATTGTGTTTTTTATCTCTTGTGTATCTGATCTCATGTAGGCTTATTTAATGGACTTACTACAGCAGTACTTTTATTTTGAACTCCATTCTGCTCTGAAGGAACAGCAATTCTGAGCAGCTTTGCAAAATTTGTT
The DNA here is from genome assembly GCF_017590055.1 of Onychostruthus taczanowskii. Lineage (NCBI taxonomy): Eukaryota > Metazoa > Chordata > Aves > Passeriformes > Passeridae > Onychostruthus > Onychostruthus taczanowskii. Next base: position 67,128 of record NW_024500228.1, read on the forward strand.
TCATGCAGTTAGCAATTAGATTATTTCCTGTTTGATAAGTCCCTAAGGTACCAGGCCCCAGAACTAATATGTAATTACACTTCTCTGAGACCAGGTCAATGTGAAGATGTGATTGTGATGAAATATGTCTTTCTTCTTACTTGATAAAACTTGTTCTGTTGGCTATTCAGAGGTTAACATTAAGGATTAAGGACTCTGTCATAATTTATTTCCTTCTGTAAATGATGTGACAGACAAACATAGTCTCTTCATGTGGTGGCCTTATCTAGATCTGCTCCCTTCCCTTTCAGCATTGATTGTACCCAGCCTTCAGTTTGCCTGTCTCCCCCTTAATTACATTCTGCAACACACAAATTTCTGTAGCTTCTTTGGAGGCTGGGAAATGAAAAGTCACTGCAAAGTCACCTCATCTGTGAGCAGACAGTGTGGGGTGAGACAGGAAACACAGGTCACTGCCTGTTGCTGTGTGTGCAGACAAGGTCTGATTTTTCTTTTGTCCATTGGGAGCTGACACACATTTTTGCTAACTTTGGGGTATTTTTTCCTTGTCCTGCTAATTCTAGAGAGAAGCTGCTGCAAATTGGGATTTTGCTAGCTCAGGGGGTGTGTGAATCTTGCCATCGTTTTCTGGGGATGAGGTAAAGGCAGCCCAGGATTGGTATGGTGACTTGCAATTACCCTGTTTGCTTGAAAGCGTTAAAAGTGTGTAAGTATCTTTTTATTTTTCTTTTCTTCCCTCCTCCTCCCTTCTTTCTCCCTCCTCCCCAGTATAGTAATGGTGCTAAGTTACTTGATCTATTTGTCAAATACTGTACTACAGTGCTGTGCCAAAAAGAAATAATTTCTAAGGTCCATTTTGAAATCAGTATTAAATATTTTCTTGACTTCTTCCAATTAAATTATTTGACAGCATCACTGAGAACTCATAAAAAATCTGGTTTTTTTCTTTAACTCCTAAACTCATCATAACCTTCCATGGAGCTCTGAGCAATTCAGCCATGCCATTCCCATAAATATGGACATAATTTTTAATCAAAATCACTATGACATACTGGTAATTCTCCTTCCTTCAGGTCATATAATATTCCAGGCCACAACACAGAACATATTGAGCAATATCCTAGAAAATGCTTTCCATATCTCTTTCATACAGTTCTATTTTTAAAAGGAAATTTATTATGGTTGGGCAGGAAAATGACGTGACAGAAACTACCATTGTGTGTAATGAATTCACTAAAATGGCACACGCACAAAATAAAAATCCCTGTGAACTTGTCTTTCAAAGAAAGAAAGAAAGACAAGTTTCTTAAATGCCAGGAGAACACCTAATAGGTCTCTTTGTATAGGCAGTGCAAGGTCTGCTCACCTCTGGTCAAATTGCACCCAGCTGGGCCAGCATCTCTGGTGGTGTTTAGGGGCAGTGGACAACAGATCAACACTCAGCTGTGTAATAACATTCGGTGATCTGTTGCTGGAGAGCTAAACTGCCACATACAGCGGAAATAACCATCTCCACTGACTTAGTCAAAATGCAAGAATTTATTTGGATGACAGCAAAAGAAGAATTAATTTTTTTTTTTTTTTTAATTTTTACCATGGTGTATGATGCCTTTCCTACTAGATGTTTGGAGTTGGGAAATATGCAAAGGATAAGGGAACATAGGAGATCTCTGTAATTAGCTAGGGGTCACTTATATAAAAACTGATTTTTAAAAGATGGCCTTTCATGTCTAATCCTGAACTCTTTCCTGCCAATTGGACTCTCCCTTATTTTGGAACATTTCAACAGACATGTGTGCCACAGGCACAAAAGCAGTCTTCGCCATCAATAATTTCCTCCAGGACTTTGCTTTCTGAGGAAGGGAAGTTGCATGTAATCACTTATTTTTGTTGAAAGAGTTAAATAGGTGACTTAACATTCTTGTTGTGCATTATTCAGCTGCCTAATACACAACATCTCTCTATTTTCAAGACAGCTTACTGTGCCAATTCTTTTTGATGCAGTCTTTATGAGTACAGAAAGCCCATACAGCAACACTCAACTTGTAAATGGAAACTTTTTGGAACAAGTTCTGTAAGCCTGACAATGACTGCATTGATCATAATACTGAGACAGGAGTCTAGTCCTTTACATTCACAGAAATGATGGGGAAGTGATGCATAGGTAAGTTACATGCAGAAAAACAGAGACAAGTTTTTCACTCACTTTTCTTCAGGAGCAAGGCACAGCTATTTCCTTCACACAAATAACATGGGAAATGCATCTCCCAGTTACACACTACTGCATTATTCGTTGCAGTGGCAATGATTTAACTGAGAGCTGAGAATGGTACAATGTGTTTTGTTCAGCCATCTGCTAAATTTAATGAATAAAATTTAATGATAGGGGATCTTTTAAGCTGGATTTGGCCTGCATGGTATGATTAAATGGGGGAAGTGCCCCTATTATGTGTTCGATGTGTTTTTGGGTAAAAAGCAAATTTGTGTGGTTGCATGAATTCAGGGTATTTTTCCTTTCTTACTCCATCAGAGCCAATAACAATTTAGTGCCTCTTAAATTTTAGTGGCTCTCTTTCATTTTGATGGCAAGAAGTGAAATTTCTGCATGCCTTACTAACTTTACTTGATGTTCTTCATCTTTTGACTTCTTCTAATTTCTATTATTTTGAATCAGCCTCCTTTGATTTCATAAGAAACAGTATTTGCTCCAGAAAACAATGCATGAAGATCTATGTCTGTGCTAGTCACTTGGAACTGGTAGAAACAGGTTTCTCACTGGAATTTCCTCTTGCAATAGGCAAGTCAATACATTTAATCTGGATGCTGTTACTCCAGAGGCTTGTGGAGGCAAAGGTACAAAATTAACAATTTCTTCCACTTTTGGGTGACAGCTCAGAACCTTCCCTGGGCAGAAAACCATTCCTATTTTAGCAATACTGCAAGAAAAGTGTGGTGGAGGAAAACCTCAGACACTAGGAAGAACACACAGCATTGCATTACTATGGTAATAGGGTCTGAAATCCTCAGCTGAGATCATACCCCTGTTTTGGTAGGTGCTGTAGAAACACTGATAAGAGATACAGCCTTCAGCGTTCCCTCTTTGACCAGGAGAGAAATGGATATTAAGGAAATGTGGATTCTAATCCAGATTCAGTTTCATGCCAGATGCATGGCATAGACACAGCTGAAAGATATGAACGGGATTTTTTTGTGCCAAATGGAAGTCTCTGACAAAGTGAGGAGCATTTCTTGGATGTCCATATGTCCATTCTGCTGTGTGGCCAAGAAGTTAGTCCCTGCTGCTGCAGTGATGCCAGCTCTACCATGGGAGAGCTGGCTGTGGGGAGAGCTGCAGCACTGCTTGTGCCAAATGAAGCTGGTTGCACTGCAGGCTTTGTTGGCAGCTCCATTTTATTACTTAGGGAGGTACTGGGAGAAGACAATCTGATGAGCACTGGTCATCGGGTTCATGACAAACTTTTGCTTGTGCAATACAGGAGTGCAACCCGTATGACGTGACGTCAGTGTCATGGAAATATTGTCATGCAGTGTTGCTTGTTTTAGGTTACACTGCTGGTAAAATTGGGTCTTTCGTCATGTTTTGGGGGCTCACTGTCTGAGCTCAGAGCTGTGTTGTGCTGTTTGAGCTGTCACTGCTGTTGCTAGCAGGTTTTTCTTCTCCCCATCTTGTCCAGAGCTGCACAAATAAGCTCCAGACTAGACTGATTAGATACAATGCTTTTTCTGTTATTCAGGATGGTGAAAATGGTGATCTTGCATGGTATTGTCCTTTTTTATGTGGCAGTTTTAGCATAATTTTTTCTCAGACTTGTTGGGCATAACGGCTTTGCTACAGGTTTATCATTGTCCTTGCAAGCCATATAAAATATGGTTCTTCTGGAGAAAGGAAATAACAGCACTATTGGGAGTTGTTGGTGCTATTGGTACTCTTGGGTGCTATTGGTATTTCTCAGGCCAATGACAAATTGGCAGTGTCAGCTGAGCCATGAGAGGTAACATTTGAGGAGGAAGTGGTACCCAGCAGCAAAGGCATATTAGGTAGGAACAGGTTGGTGATGAGCTGGTGCTCTTCAAACTTTCATCTCTGCTTTGCTGGGAAGCTCCACATCTGTGGAAGAGGTAGCCAAGCTGACAGAGCATGTGGGCAGGGGCAAAGGCTGGTGAGATGCCTTTGGATGAGCCAGTTCAAGACTGGCAGCAGTGCAGTCACCACTGAAGGCTGCTGTCACTAACAAGTCCCATGGACAGAGAGCACAGTGCTGCATGGATGCTACAATAGCACTTCCAGGCTTGAGCTGACCATAGAGATGTTTACCATCCCTTGCCTCCAAGCCCTTTGAGCTCCCAGAAGCCTCTGGAGGTTGGTCTGTGGGACATAGCAGGTTTTTTCTGGGAGTTCCTAGTCTGGTATCAAGCAGCTGCAGGATAGGCAGCTATTGTGTCAATTCAACAAGCATGGGTGTTACTCTGTGCTATTTAGAAAAAGGAAATAACCAACATTTTCTTAAAATTAAATATGGGAAGTGAGACTTGTGAAGAAAAACAAAATAATTTTACAGTGCCTTGACAGATTTCGCATGTCTTAATAAAGACATGCTGAGCATCTCAGATATGCACAATCAGGACTGGCTGAATCACAACAATAATTTTTTCACTAGGTGAGAAAAACACGAACAGTTTTAAAGAAAAACAAGTGTCAGTGTACTCCTTTGCAATATGATTTTTCTATTGACAAAAATGTACTTTCACATTCACATCTCCCCCTGATTTTGAGCAACTGTATTTATATTGATGTACTCTGGGTGATCTGCAAAAATTGTCCTACATTGGTGCCGTGGGAAGTATGGTGCATCCCCTGGGAATGTGCCTTGGGAGTGGTGTGGTGGAGAAGGCAAAGCACTCTGGGGTGCCCCAGGAGTCAGGCAGTGGGAAGGAAAGGGGGCCAGCAAAACTGATGACACAGGCACTGTTGGGGGGCCTTGCCCACACACACACACACAAAGAGGTTATACTGAGTGGTTACAGGGAGACAAGGACATGCCAGCCAAGACTCCTGGCAAGGATGAAACATAGTGAGCTGTCATGATTAATAATAGAGTTTAATCCAACACTGTGAGGCATAAAATATATTCAGAGCCCACCATGTTACTGACACGTTGGAAACTCCTGGCGGAAATGTGTGCAGAGTTGCCAGATAGCAGAGAATTAGGAGAAGCATAAACATTTCTGCACCCTGCTTCCCGAGATGCAGGGCTTGAAGGCTGTGCTCATTTTGGACCCAGATTTTGCATCTCCCAAGCATGCTACCTGCAAGCACAAGGTGACAGACCTCCTGGGCTCACCAGCTGGCGGCACTGCTGCCATCACTGGTCCTGTTGCAGCAGGAAAACCCCCAGAGCCGGAGGGGCTGAGGTTCATACACAGCTGATGCCCACTATGATATGAACGCTGTACAGACCCTTTCCTTTTTTAAGCTATTTTATTTTCTCGTGACCTGGAACATTTTAGAACCTTGCAATGCCTCTGACCCCAGAGATTTTCTTCCCACAACTGGCTTAGTCTCAAACCCACAAAAGCTGCAATGAAAGTAAAAAAAGAACCCTTTTGTAAAAAAATAATTGAATTGAAGTACTTGAGGTCTAGATTGGTGAATCAGAGACTAGTTTTTGCACCCAAAAAATACAAATTTTGCTGCCTTTTGCTTTCATGTAAAAAGAAATGACCCTGTACTACAACAGGCAGGACCCAGAAGAAAGGAAAATCATTGTGAACTCAGATGCTGAAAGACTGGAGAATTTCTGTTAAATCTCTCTGAAACCAGTTTTTACTAACACATTCCAAATTGTCTGGCAGAAAAACAATTTTCTGTTGATGTCGCACTTCAAGATATATGCTTTATCACATATGACCCAGACTGATTAAACACATTCATTGTTCCATTTACCCATTCCCGTCTTTATTGAATAGTTGAATATTTTTCTATTCCCATTCTCCAAATAAACAGTTGTGTTTGGGCCCATTACAGGTATCATAATCCCACCCTTCTGAAATGAGTGCATGCGAGCTCAAATAGTCTTAACTGAGGTCTCCTGACCACAGATGTATACTGATTCTGGCAGTAAATGGTTTATCTGAATTTTTTGTTTGGTTGGATATTTTGGGCTTGTTTGTTGAAAAATGTAACCATTAGTTAGTACATAAAAATGTACTACTTTATACACCTTGTGATTCACTGTAAGTCACAAGAAAAGTCAGAATTCTTTGCATTCAAGTAGGTGAGCACATAAACCCACAGTGACTTTTTCTTACCCTAAAGATTAACAGTAGAACAGGCTTCTGTCTCTGAAGTGCTTACATATATTTGTGATACTTTGAGTATGACATACGAAAATAGATATTTTTTAATCTGCATTCCTGTGAAAGGCATGTGTATACATGCTGAAGTCTCTAAGGAGAGAAAAGTTACTTTCCAAGCACAATCACATTTTCAATGTGGATATATCCAAATATTTTTATTTTTAACCACGATCAGATGTTTAATACTACCTTAGAGGAAGAACATTGTAAATAATTCCAGTTCAGGGCAAGAAGAGTACAAACCAAGGTCTGAGCTCAAAGAATTTGGATATTTCATTTAATTCCTACATTGTTAATTTAATTTAAAATTGGTTTCTATTAATTTTAGACATACCTGAAACTAAATTCCAGCCCAGAGGACTTTTTACAAGGAGAAGATAAAGCTTTTCAGTGGAAATTCTGGACAAGATCCACTCAGAGAGAAAGAACCATCCAGATGGGAGGTGGGGAAGCAGGAAAACACAACTCTGAGCCATGCTTCCAGGATTGCCTCCATCACAGATTTTTGTATCAGGGATAATCCTTTGGAGCACTGCAAAAATTGGTTACTGATGGTGAAATTTATATGACTACATAAAGGGGTAACAAGCTTCAACCCCACTGACCATAGTAGAAATTAGACATTGAATCTTTGAATTGCTTCTGACAAACTGATACTGAAATGTGAGCAAAGGTTACAGATCAAATCCTTTTCAAGTACTGAGCAGGCACAGTTCTGATGTCCACCAGCAGCAATCTCATGAGTAATATCCTGATTATTGTCACTCACAGCAGCAGTCCCCCCTCCCTCACAACAAAGGCCCTGCCCCTTCCTGATGAAGACTGACGTGTGCTCTGTGCACCTTCTGCTTGGGTCTGACGCCACATTTCCCATTATGAGTTTTTTGGCCAGAAAGAGCAAGTATGGAATTCAGAGAGGCTTATCAAACTCTGTGGGTGGCAGCAAGGACTGGAACCTAAATGGCCGCCATACAGACAGGGTGAGAAAGGGAACAGCTCCCTGTAACCTTTTGAACTTTCTGAGAAAGTCAAGTATTGCCTCACAGCCTAATGTTTCTGTTTGTCCCCTTGGAAGCTTTTTATATTCTTCTCTATGGAAAAAGCAAGATGTTTCAATCCAGAGGACTTTTTATATGTGCTTCTGTGTTGCCCCAGTGCACAAATAAACTGTAGGTGCTTTGTGATCAGAATAATCTCACATGATCAGTCATACATTGTTCTCTTGTCAACAGCAGCCATCTAGGACCGGCCTTGTGTCCTGGACTGAATCCAGAATAAACAAGCACCCTGATGGAAATGCTCCATAAACACCCAGAATCTGGAGACATTCTTAACTTGCAGGATGCCAAGTTTTTTTATGGGAAGAAAAAAACCTCAAACCATTATATTTGACATGGTGCCATTTTTTTTCCCCTGGAATATTTAGATATGGGAAATTTCAAGCAAATGAATTTATAAAGAAAGTTTGGGAGTTGTGCACAATTGTTTAAAAACTATTTTTTTTTTAAAAAAAAACCCACCATTCTTTTCTGTGTAGTGGATAAGATATACATAGGGCTAAATCTCTAGTGGCAAAAATGAGAAAATATACTGGAGGTAATGAACTTGCTACTCACTCTCATCCTTAGACATTACAGTCCCTTCACACTGGTCATAGCACTGTAGAAATTCATGACATTAGCAGTACACCCTCTTCCTCACAGTTCTTGGGAGGCACATTAGCTCCTTGTCCCATGCAGCTGAATATTCCTCTTCCTGTCAGTCATCTTAATGGTAGATGAAACTGTTCAGCTGGCAGTTGTGCCCCAGGAAACTGATTTTTCACAAGAAATTCATATGCAGTTTCAATTTTTAAAAAATAACATTAATACAATTGTGGGATTCCTACCTTGCAGGTAAGGGTCTGATAGGATTTTAAAGAAGATTGCCGCTTGTTGGGGTTTTTAGTGATTTTCAGATTCCTAGTTGAGACACTGAAGCTCTTCCCCAGTATGTTACTACTTCTTTTATTTCCCCAGCCAGGGTTTCTAGGGCTGACTCAGGATCTCTGCAGGGCACTCATGTCAAATCGAACAGCAACGCCAGAGTTGCATAGTGCACCATTGATAAGCATATTACAATCCGCAGCTGAACCTATAGGTTAATAACCCCCTGGAAAAGAAAGAAACACATTATCAAAAAGATTCTAAATACAGGGGCAAGCTGAAGCTGTAAAATCACCTGCATCTTTTGCTGCTGAGCTAATGAAGAATAACCTTGGCATTACAAGAAATAGTATTTAGCCCTCTTTTTTTTTTTTTTTTTTTTTTTTTTTTTTTTTTTTTTTTTTTTTTTTCTGGAGTAGTGCACATGGCATTTCTTATAATCTTTGTGCTTCTACCAATGCTTTGCTCTAGATAGTGCCAGCACTTAACAGCGTGGGTTCATATCTGACAAAGGGATCTCTAACTACTCTCCAGTATTATCCCAGTTACGGAAATTGCTGCTCCTCCATAAAATCAGTAGCAAGAATACTTCCTCTGAGAAAAAAAAAATTCCATTCTCAAACTGCCCAAGGGAGGAATTAGACCAAAAAGTATATACATCACAACAGGATGTACTCCAGTGTGTTACTGCTATTTCAGTATGCAGACCTTTATCTCCATTCCTGCCTTTCACTCCTCACTGTTCATTATCTTCCCCCTTCCAATGAAGCTTCAAGGCATTTCCACACTCTCTCTGCAGCTGAGAAAGAATAAATGCTGGCAGAATATTAGGTTAGTGTGTCTAAGGGGGAATTCTCCTACTTTGGGTTATGCCCTTAGCAAGCTGTGTCACAACATCTGTATGCTATTATACTGCAAAGTCTGTCGTTCTACCCCTAAGAAAACCTCACAGCTGCCCTGAAAACCTGCTGCTTTTTTATTAAAAAGCAATTGTTGAAGCATTTGCATGTGTTACAAAGGGGCCAGGAAAGCACCAGCAGAGTGCTGAAAAGGGAAAGAAACAAGGGCATTGCACCCTTCCCTTGTTTCCTTCTTTCTGAACTCTGTCTGTAGATGAAAAAAGAGCATCCAGGACTGTTATGATTATGTCAGATTCTGGTCTGATGAAAGAGCATGGGTTGAGGCAGTTGTGATGCCACACAAGTGGTGGCAATTTCTATGCAATGTGGACAATTGCAAGTGTGAGCCATTTTGTCTTCTCCCTTTTCTCTGCCCACAATAATACCTGGATCAGGTACAGCTACAAAGGCATAAATATTTCTCAGAGGAAGGGTGTAAAGACGGGAGTGTATGATTGCCTGATTTTAGACGACTGTGGTACTGCCAACACTTGCATTTTGCAGAAAATTAATTAATTTTTTTCCATCTTGAGTTTGGAGGCGGGTAGGGGGAAACGCCTTTCGAAGTCTCAGGCCGAGTTTCCCTCGCTGTTCGCAGTAAGGGCTGGCAGGGATCTGCACAGCACCAGGTGTCAGCCTGGAGGCTGATGGCTCATCCCTGCAGCAACCCGCCGGACCAGAGCAGGCAACCCAGACACCCCGTGCTCCCATGCTGGCAGTCAGTGGCAAGGGCAGATCTGGCATGGGTCGCATGCAGATTAGATGCAATAACAACCCAGAGCATAATATGTCAGAACCAACTCCAAATGTTTTTAGGCTAGAGTGTCATTGCTGTAAATAGGCAGGGTTGGAGATCGCTGCTTTATGTGCAGGTTTGGCTGGGCCTGAAATGCTGTGTTTACAAATTGGAGGCAAATCAGAGAAAAGAAACACAGAATTCAGAAGCAAGGAAGTTAGAAGTAATGATACATAACAATCATAGAATATTTAGGTTGGAAAGGACCTCTAAGGTTATCAAGGCCAACTTTTAACCTAGCAATGCCAAGTCCCTCACCAAACCATGTCCTCAAATGCCTCACATACACCTGAGTTAAATACCTCCAGGGCTGGTGGCTCAGCCTGTTACTGGAACCTGGTCCTCAGCTTGGAAACCTGATGCAATGCTTAGCAACTCTTTTGGTGAAGAAATTTTTCCTAATAGCCAATCTAAACCTCTACTGTTGCAACTTAAGATAATTTCAGACATGAGAGATCAAGAGAAGACAACGCTAAGCACATCCATTTTCTGGGATAAAGAGGGTAAGAGGAATGAATTCTGTGCATTCCAAGGAGATTTTGAAAGCAAGAAAGATTTGTGTGTTAGAAGGATAATTCTGTTCAGGAACTGAAAGGCTAGACACAAAAATTAAAGCATCCAAACCAGAAGTTAATCTAAGTCCAGAGATATCTCTTACATCTATGGGCAAAGTCTCTTTGCTCAAGTCATTTAGGATGAAACCAGCATGGTCACTGGGGACATACATGTGGCAAGGAATATCAGGGGTGACCAGTCTCATCACCTGTTAAGTTGCTGCTAAAAATTTAAGCAAGAATACTCTGCCACTTCACATGATTTCCACAGGGAAGCCCAGCTAGCCCAGTATCCAGGTTAACCCCAGGAGTAAGGGAACCAAAACCATCAGTGCTGATCAGTCCAAGCTGGCTGGGCTCATCCAAAGCCATCTCTTTTCTGTGGAAAACTCCCAGATGTCTGTCATCCCACATCCTAAGCTCCCTGAGCAAAATCCTGGACATCCTTTTGTTCTAACTATTCGAAGGTTTTGGCATGTGGATTGTGGGATAAAAACCATTGTCCATCCTGCAAAGGGTGATATTTTATGTCTCTCATGGCTCTGTTTTCTCCATCTGAAAATAATGATGAACCCAGTAATAAGTGAAGGGTGAGTGAGAGGGTAAAATGAAAATAGTATCTTTGCCTTGAGCCTCGTCCTTTTTGTAAAAGAGTATTCATGCTAAAGGCTTATTAGATGCCAGATGTACCCAAGACTCTGATGCATGTTTATTTATAGTGGCATTAAGACAGCAGTGAACTGAATCAATGGGAAAATTTAAATATTATCTGAAAAAGAAGGAAAATGACAGTGCAGTGATGTTGAGAATTGACATGCATGCAAACACAAACAGATTAGAGGGGGCACTTCCATCAGATCACTTTTTTGTTTTGCTTAGGGACTTTAACCCAGCGAACTTCCTAAGTACTTTCCAGCACTTATGAATAATCAAAATAGTTAATAATATTATGTAACTGTGGTTCTTTTCATTAAAGTCCTCACTGTAAAAACTGATCCTTCAACAAAATTTATGGCCTGGTGTACGGGTTCTGTGAAGACAGAGTGACAAAGTCCATGTTCTGACTTCTTGAGAGCACAGTTGCCTGGTGGACTGCAGCTGCTCACATATTCCCCTGCTCTTTCAACTTTCCCAACCTCCCACACAGACCACCCTAATTCTCCCAGCCTCCTTCTGCTCTTTCTGCTGGGTCCTTCCCCTACACATCCTTGAGATGTCATCATGACATGATTCACACAGCTCATACACATGCAGGAGATGAAAGAAGGTTCCTGGAGACAAAGATAAAGAAAAATCAAGGCTTCAAGCTATGCTTTTGCTATCTTGTTTGGCTTGCTTTTGCATTGATTGACAAATACGTCTGTAGAGCACCAATCTCTAAAATTCAATTATATATTTTAGATAAGATAAAAATAAATAGATAGATATAAATAAATATATAAAATAGAGATAATAATCTAACATTCCAGTCTTGGAGCCCTTTCTACCTATCAGCATAACCCTGTTTGTAGAAGTCATCCAGGAGAATGATATTACTTTAAATCCCTGTGTATATACACAATGCTCAGAGTGCGAGAATAGAATGACAGATGCCAAATTTTGAGAGTTCATCCAATTTTATGTAAGCTGGGGGATTAGCACAGAGCATCTTGCCTCCCTGGTGGAACTGAGGATATCACCTTCCCAGCTGAGACACCCAGCAGACCAGAGTGTGGAGTCTGAAAGAGGAGCTTTTGAACACTATAGCAGAGCAAGAGCTGGGTTGTTGAGAGCTGGACCCTACTGAGAGCCACCATGACCACATCCTGCCATGTCTCCAATGAGATGAAGATGTAGAAACCCCCCAGGGCAAATGGAGAAAAATCAGTCCTGGAAGTCCTCTAATCTTGACAAAGGCCTGTCAGGTCTGAGATATGAGCAGACATAGCTCTTCCGTCAAGTATTTATTATTAGAATATTTCACATTCTTGCTAGTGTTTAAAAGATCCACCTCTTTTCTGAATCTTGGTAAGTGTAAAACATTTGTATTGGAAAACTATCCCACTCCTAAAAACTAAGCTTCCAGTATGCATCACTGCAGCAGAAGACCCAGAAATGGGTCTTAAAAATAGGATCTCCTGGGGTCAGACAACTGATTGATCTCTCTGGTGCCTGGCGGGAAGTTTTTTACTTCACTTCTTATCACTTCACTTCACTTCACTTCACTTCATTTCACTGTACACAATTAACGTTAACCTAATTTAGCAGAAGTTAATTAATTTTAGCAAAATATATTTTGGACCTTAAGATTTTTTTATTCAGTTTAATATGAATTTGCTAATGTATTGATCTGCAGACTGTCAAGGACTAATCTGTTTTATAATCTAACCAGACTACTGGATTATGTTCATTAGCAAAAAATATTATCGTTATCTATTTTTTTTTTATTTTTACAGAAGACAACAAAATAAATAAGAAAGCAAATTCCACCATTGAGATGTTTTCCTGGCTGTTCCTTGTGCAGAGGAAAGGAGATCAGAGAAAGGTTGGAGAAGCAAGATAAAGGAGTGGAAGTCTGTGGAGAGAAAGAACATTTAGTTCTAATTTGTAGGACTTACAGAATGACCTTATGTCAAAATTTCAAATGTAAGTCCAAATTTGTTTCTGGTGCTGCTTCATCAGCCTCTCTGAAGTGCTGCCAGAAAGGGCTTTAGCCTACTCTTCTGTAGCAGGAAAGTGGAAAACTTGTTCTTCCACAGAGCAACATGTGAAAGTAAAGGCTTGCCCAGGAGCCATAAATCCAGTTTTCATAAAGGACAAAAATGCCAGATGAGCAGCCCTGCCCTGTGTGTGTGTAGCCCCATGTAGTTCCCCTGCAGCCTGAGCAGCACTGGCTTGGCAAAGTGCAGGGATATGCCGGAGCCCTGCTCACAGCTGGGCCAGACGGGCTCTGCCCGCAGCTGGCAGTGCCCCACAGCGCACAGAGGAGCTGGCTCTGCCGCAGGGCTCTGCCTGCCACAGCCCAGCAGAGCCGCATCCTCTCTCCCGGGCCAGCTTGCCGAAAGGTCAGCGCAGATCCAGCAAGGACGTTCCTCCATCTGTGCCTCTCCGGCTGCACTGACAGCTGACGGCTGAGAAACACATCCAGCAATAACCTTTGCTGCAAACACTCGGTTTGCCACTGTGCTCTAGGTGTTCCTTTAAAAGCCCTGAATTTAAAGCTGTTTGTTAAGAAGCAGTGACAAACCATAGAACCTGACAAGCGGCAGACAAGCTGGAAAAAATGGCACCACATTCTGTAAAAGTGTTGCAAAATTCAAAAATGTTTGGCCAGCACTGCTGAAAAAAACCCCAAAAAACGTATTCCTTTAGGAATATATTAATTAGAGAACAATTTCTTATTTGGAATAAATTAAAAAAAAAAACAACCCAAACTTGCACAAAGACACAGCTGTTTAGGACTTTCTTGACTTTAAAGAGCAAAGGAATCCCCTCCCTATTGGATTTTGCAGGACTTTACTGAAAGGTTGCTAAGATAATAGTAGCAATGAATTACTGTAAAGTCAAATTTGTGTTGTTCACATGCCTGCCTCAGGCCCTGTGGTTTGCTTCATTTGTTCCAGCTTCTGAATAAAGACTGCTACTTGCAAAAAGTGTTAGTATTAATCACATTTCTCCCTAGTGCAATGACTTCAGCAATAAGAAGTGACCCCTTGGCATATGACCTGAACAAATGTACATAAGCTTTATCTATAAACTTCCAGAGTCTTTTTTTTTTGAAGTTTTCATTAAACTAGATAACAACAAAAGAAACCATCACCAGCGGAATAAGCAAACTCTTCATCTAGTGCCAACAGAATTATTGCCAGGTCTTTTTATTGAAAAAAAGAATGAGATTCTTTGTTGAAATACAAACAAGGTTGCTTCTTAGATGTAGGCTGGCAAGTGGCAAATTAAAGAGTTCTAATCAAACCCCATTTGTGTAATAACAAACCTCAGAAGGATTCTTCCTCTGTTTTTGCCTCCCATTTCAGCTTTGTTATAATTGTCTCTAAAATACTCCAATTTAGATTTTTTTTTCAAATAATGTAGGATAGACAGAGCAGTAAAAGTTTGGGTGTTTTTTGGTTTTTTTTTTTTTTTTTTTTTTTTTTTTTTTACTGCCAGAACTATCACATACCCTCTGTGTTATAAAATGCTAAAATGTCATCTTCATGTTTTAGGGCTATACTCTGCAGTCATGATTAGTCATTCACTAAAAAACTAAAAAAGCTGCCAGAACTCAATAAAGCAACATTATTTGAGAATAAAGATGGTGTATCTGTAATGCTTCCACATATCTCTCTCAATATACATACCTGTTTTATATTACAAGCACCATGATTAAAATAGAAGAGCACTTCATGCATAGAAATATACCAAAGTGCACATGAAGTTTATTGTTTCAGCCTCCCATAACTGTGAACTGCAGATGTGGTCCTGGATTTAAGGTCAGGATATGAAGAATTTTCAGAGAGACATTGGACTTTGAAAAACTAGGAGAGATGGATTCATCTCACAGGCAGTGAAAATGCTGTGAGAATAGTGATGTGAGTCATGATCCTTCCTTAAAACTATAACCTCTGCAGGCTCGGAAATGAGATTGGATCTTCACTGACATTTTCTTCAGATCCTTCTCCCCTCTGGATCATTATAGGAGTTTGAAGACCCTTGGAACTAGAGGACAAAGGTTTTCTATGTAAAGGCATGCAAAACCAGATGAAAAATCTAACCAGATCAACGTTGCAAAAAAAAAAAAAAAAAAAAAAAAAAGGATATTATTAAATATTAGTAGCTGTTTTCCTGTGCAATGCAGCTTTGTTGTACAGCAAACAGGGTCATTTGAAAACCAGCAAATTTATTGTGTCACATGCCATTTCTTGCTATGTTAACCAGCACTCTTTAGATGAGGGGAGCATTGGAGGGTTATTTTAGCTTTACACATGTAGAAAAAGAAAACACAATTAAAGCTGCCACCGTATATTCTTTGAAGCCAGGAAGTTTCCCTTCAACTGCTACTCAATGAATGGCATTATTCAATATGTGCAATCCTTCAGAGATTAAGAATAATTAGCTAATAAGATATGCCTTAGTGCATCTGTAACATCTGCAGTTTCCTGGTCACAGAAATGCATTTGTCACAGTGAGCACAGGGAGGAAACAGGCAACCATTCCCCAGCCGAAAACCTTATGAAAGCAGGGACCTCTCAAAGGAGGCTGGGCAGGGAGGGAGAGAGAGCTCTGCACTCTGCTTGCTCCCTTGCAAGGAAAAAGCAGAGCTCATTTAAAAAAAAATCCTCAGTAATCTGGGACTTTAAAGGACAAAACCAGAAAAACCCAAATCCAACAAACCAAATGCTCGTGGTTCTTCAAAGGTGCAGGCTCAAAAGCAACTGCCTCGAAAGCAGAGGAGTCTGTTATGCTCTTTGCTGCTCTCAGCATCCGTGTAAGTAACTCTCTCCACAATTATCAGCTGAGTCTATTTCACCACAACGGATTTAATTGTGCATTGACGCCGAGAGGGAGGGAGGGAGGGAGATGACAGGCAGCCTCGAGGAAGAGATTTATCCCGGCCTGTCAGGCAGTTTGATAAGGGATGTGGACTCTGCGATGTCTCACAATGGCTTTTTTATTTGTTTGCTTAATACTGGGCTGTTTCAGAAACGCACACAGCTGAGCTGACAGGAGATGCAAACAGAGCACACTCGTTTGGGAATTACGGGGGTGGTGGTACACAGGAAAATAGCCTCAGTCTTCTTCACAGGAAAGTCAGCTGATAAACTGATCTAAAGACAACGTATCTTCCTTCCTGTAAAATGCAATAACAGGCAGATCTTGTGACCTCGATGACCTTCTGCCGAGTTTACTCCCAGCCAGGGAGGGAACGGGGGAAGCTTTCCTTGGCAGAGGCAGCGCGCAGCTCCTATGTGAATCATGTGGCTGCGCTTAAAGCGAGAGCCAACAATACCAGCATAGTGGGCCACATATCTTTCAAAGCAAGCCAGTTCACAAAGCAGTCCCCTGCTCGCGGAGATAAGCCGCAGCAGCCCTTTCATTAAACATCCGCTGTGTACTTCCCGCCGGAGCCGCGGGCTGGCCCGGGGACGGCCGGCTGACGAGAGCCAGCAGACACTCTCATGGCTTCTCGTTTGTCTATTTAGGACAGATTTTCCCCGCAGCACTCGGCAGACGGCAAAGAGAAACACACCATTTATGTCACCCTATTAAATACACACAGCTTTTGCAGCCCTGCATCATGCCGCAGCCTTTCTCGTCCCACTCTTGGCTCTGCGCAACAGAGTAAACATCATAAAGAACATAAAAAGGAGTTTTCCTGAATTTTCCCTGACCTTCCCTGGCAACAGAAAGCTTTAGCGGGGTGAGGTTTTTCCCCCTCGAGAAAACATGCCTCCCACCCTCCTTCCTCCTCAGATAAATTTGGCAAAAACCTAGAGTCTTATGTTGAGGGTCATGCTCAGGGGTCCTTCCAGGAAACTCCATTCAGAAGGCTTAATGCAGCAGCTCACTTGCCTGCTTTGAATCATACTGTGCCTGTGCTCACTTTTCCTCCCCTCGAATTATGTTTGCTTTGTGGCACCCAGATTGTCACACTCACTCCTGTGTACAGTCTGACAGCAGTAAGCAGTGTCCGGCCAGGCTTTCCCCTGCCTTGCACCCCGGATGGCCCTTTCCATGTTTGCTGTGTAGTATAAAACACTGCTCTCTCACATTACTACTGTATACACACCCAATTGCTTCTAAAAGCTGCATACCCTTCTCTAAACTATCCAAGAGTGCTTCCACTAAGTCCTTTCAGCATTTAAAGCTTTTAAAGTTTGTGCTGGTACAGAACCAAGAGCCTAGGGCAGGAACTAATTTTATGAGGTGCTGTATGTGTGTCCTGATTCAGGAGCTTACAAGCCAAAAAGAACTACAGAGACAAGCAAGTCAGAATTGGGTACAGGCAGGATGCATGAACTCTAAATACTGTGCATACATGTCTTGAGTTGGTATAATGTCTTAAGCTGGTATATAATTGTCCTTATTGTTATGATGAAGAAAATGAGATTTAAATTCAAGGGGCTGAGTTATTTGCCAGGGGAAGCACTGTGTCAGAGGTGCCATTGTCCCTGTGCAGTGATTGAAAACAGGATCAGAAATTTTGAAAGCAGGTCTGTGAGGTTTGGTTATTGTCCCAATATATGATAAAAAATGGCATCTAAATCCCAGTAAGACTGCCTGTGGCTTCACAGGGAGCTGAGAGCTACAAGGACCAGAAATGGTACTGGGTCCCACTGCCAGGGGATGCATTTGGTGGCAGAGCTTTGTCAGCCTTAGGCTGAGCTATGATTTTAAAGCAGATTTGTATTCGTACAGGAAGGCCAATATTCTTGATCATAGCTAATGACACCTCTTTCTCTGGTGTCCTGTTTGGGGGTGATCTGCTTGAGAGGGACATGGGCATATGAGCTGCTTACTGACAAGCTGATTCCCAGCCCTCCCCTTTTCTGGTTCCCTGGGCTGACACTTGGCACCCCATCACCCAGCATTTGATGCCCATGTAACATCATCCAAGTCAGACACAATAAGAGGAAATGTTCAAGGCATAATTCTCATCCCCTCCTGATTTTTCACCCGAGGTACTAGATGCAATCTGCATTTTATGGCCAGCCAGCAGTTACTGGCCCACCTGCAAGTGCTATTCACTACTTGGAAACCATTCTAGATCTAGAATACAACTTTAAATGGAGAAATAGACATGTTGCAAATTCAACGAACACTCTTGGCTACCGAGCAGCATATCCTGCAGCAGGTGAAATTGAGGTTCACAATTCTATCTCCTAAACAGGCTCAATGAACAGAAAGAAAAATCTAGTGCCAGATGTCTGCTTATTAAGGAAGTTTTTCCACTTTCCTTCTTTTTGTCCATCTGGAGGGATGAAAATCTCATTTGTGGCCTCTACAGGGCATTTCTCAGGAGGAGGAAGGTACCCCCTCCCCTTTCTGCAATGCACTTTAACCCATGCAAACACAGACCCAGCGTGGCTGACCCCAGGAAATGTCTGTGTAGCCAAAGGTTTTTTGGCAGAGCTCAATGTGGGTTTTTTTCATGTCTGAAATTCATCTGATCTACACGATGTGGGACAAATGGGTGGCAGAGAACTTTCTAACAACCAATCTGTAAATATGGCTGCAAGGCTCTCCCTGGTCATGTACTTTGGTGTCCTGGGTGTGCTAGAACATAATCTAAATGAATGTATTAATGATACAAAAAACATGTTGCAAAAAAAATCAACCAAACTTTGCTCGAAAATTCAGTTCACCTGGTGCAAGTGCAATTAGCTCTGAAATAATCCACAATTTTTGACCTTTGAACACAGAAAATTTCTGTTAAGATTTCAGTTCTATATAGACTAGAGAATAGGCAAATGATCACTTATAAAAGTTTTGCCGAACACCTCTCAATTTGAGACAATAGTATTATCCATACGGTAAAGATGCACAAGATGAACAAGAAAGGACTTTTTATTAATCATGAAAAAGAGACAAAGAGATGGAGAAGAGGGAGGTCTTCTCCCCATTTTCTTAACACAAAAGCCTGAATCTTTAACCTCCATAAAATCTCAATGTGAAAAAACTCCAATAATTTAAGATCGTGCCATCTTATTTGTATTCATAAGCAATAATAAAATTACTAACACAGCCCAAGAACATGTTCTGAGGGAAAAGCATAAACATATTGGTGGGTAATATTTGTATAGACTTGTCATTTGTTAGAACAGTATGTCCCTGTATGGATGGAAGATAACTCTAGCCCCAGTCTGTGGCTCCCTCTTACTCACCTGGGTAAGTTTTATGGAAATGTTTTATTAAATGATACATGAAATAGGGAACGTTTTTTCACAGTACATATATTTTGTGAGCTGTTAGCTGGTCAAGGCTGGCCTTTAGGATGAAATGTCAGTTTATGCAATGCTACACAATACTACAGTGTGGAGTAGTCACAAACTCTGTACAGGGCTGAGCTGGGCTCTGCCACAGACTGTGTGGTGTAGGGGAGAACATGTCACTCCAGTGCATCTGATAGCCTCAGCTGTAAGGAAAGATGGCACTTCCTCTTCCTGAGTCCTTATTCAGAGTGCATTTGTTGCGTGAGAGGGACAGTGCAGCTGTTTGCTGCACATCTCTGGGGCCCAGCTCAGTGTCTACCTCAGCTGCCCTGCCTTGAGATGGTGCTTTAATAGCAACACGTTGGTGAGAACAGCAGCTCTCTCACCTCAGAAATGGGATGTGCAGGTGTAAGTTCTTCCTTCAGATCTCCTCTGAAAGGGAATGAATTGGAGCAATTATATCAAGTCTTCCTGCTTCTCTTTCTAGCATGAGCCCTCTCTCTGCTGTGGATCATTAGACACTCCAGACATCTTATACCGCCCATGTATCGCATTACTCATGAAGTCTCTCATCAAGCTAGCAAGCAAATTACCCGTGACGGTCCTGGCCAAACTCCTGATAAAAGTTCTGAAACACAGTGTCACCCCCACTCTTTCTTTCTCTCTTGTAAAATCAACCAGACTTACACTTTAAATAGGCAAGTGGCCTAAAAGGAAAATTTTCCCAGACTGTCAGGGTCCTGGGAAGGAGAGCTGAGGAGTCTCTTTCTGCTTGTCATTTATTGTTGAAAGAAAGTGGGTTACACCAGAATTATAAATTTTCAAATTGAGAGAAATATTTGTAAATAGTTCATAAATAACTGGCAGTCTCCTTACCCTCCTGGCTGTATTTCACATCCATTTTGTTAAGTCGGACCATTCTGATTTTGCTAAGGTGACAAGTCATTGTTAGAATCTGTTAAACTCAGTTAGAGGAGTATATGACATGACTGATGTAATTAAGCATCATGCTTTGGGAGGCCTGGGGAATTAAGAAAGGTCTCACAGTTTGTAGAAACCCATGGCTAACTGGGCCACAGATTAAAGAGCTGCCAGTAACCCTATGAAGATGGTTGCATTAAAGGTTACCTCTCCAATTTTGCAGGGTGTTAGTTGGCATGCCATATAAATTGTACATTGTGCTTTCCTCCAGAACCCAATTCTAAAAATGTTTACCCAGTTTTGCAGTATTTCACAGAGCTTCTTCTGAAATGGTTCATCTGTCTCAAGAGCTTTACGAAATTGATAACATTTTGCAAGTAAATTATCATTGCTTGTGCCACTATTCAGTGTCTTTTCCAGTGTTTGCTCATTATCTGCCAATTTGCAAAAAGTCTGCTAGAGGTTTCCCGCTCAGTGGTGAAAATCAAATGAGGTTTTTCTGTAGAGGTTAATGGATTTTTAGTCAGAATTGCCAATACAAGACATTTCAGTATATTGAGCCAGGCCCCCATGTTATTGGCTGAAATATAACAAGCTACCCCTGCCCATCCATCCCCACCCCCACCTCACTCCACCCTCCTGCTTGTTTTTATGTGCCTTTTGTATTTTGAAACTTGTGGGGTCACATTTTCAAGCCTCTCTTCACAACAATGTGATGCTCCTGCAGAGAGCAGACAAATGTCACTCTGAGGTATATTAGCAGGGGTGCTGGGTATAAAACAAGAGAGGTAATTATTCTGCTCTACTTGGCACTGGTGCAACCTCAGCTGAAGTCCTGTGTCCAGATTTAGGAGCTGCATTTTATGATAACTGCAACAAGATGATAAGGGGTTTAGAAAACATGAACCTTTGGGAAAGGTTAAGAGAACTGGGATTGTTTAGTCTAGGAAGTAGACAGAAGGAAGATGTTAACACTTTGCAGACACATAAAATTTATTATAAAGTAGGCAGAAATCAGTTTTATCCTTTTGCACAAAGGGTAGGACATGAAGCCATAGAATTATAGAATTGTTTATATTGTAAAAGACATCTAGGGCCATTGACTCCAGCCATTAACTCAGCACTGCCAAGTCCACCACTAAAGCACGTGGCAAGTGCCAGATCTACATGTCTTCTAAATGCCTCCAGGGATTGTGACTCCACCACTACTGGCAGCCTGGTCCAGTGTTCAACACCCCCTTTGATGAAGGGATCTTTCTGAATCTAAACATCTCCACGTACAGCTTGAGGCCATTTCGTCTTACGTTATCACTGGTTGACTGGAAGAAGTGACCAACCCCCACCTGGCCACAGCCTCCTTTCAGGCAGTCGTAGAGAGTGACAAGGTCACCCCTGAGCCTCCTTTTCT
Source organism: Onychostruthus taczanowskii (assembly GCF_017590055.1). Lineage (NCBI taxonomy): Eukaryota > Metazoa > Chordata > Aves > Passeriformes > Passeridae > Onychostruthus > Onychostruthus taczanowskii. The sequence continues at coordinate 88,918 of NW_024500228.1, forward strand.
CCAGGATAAACACCCCCAGCTCCCTCAGCTGCTCCTCACAGGACTTGTGCTCCAGACCCTGCCCCAGCCCCACTGCCCTTCTCTGCACTCTCTCCAGCTCCTCAGTGTCTTTCCTGCAGTGAGGGCTCAGCACTGGACACAGCACTGGAGCTGTGGCCTCACCAGTGCCCAGCACAGGGGACAATCCCTGCTCTGGCCCTGCTGGCCACACCATTGCTGATCCAGGCCAGGATGCCATTGGCCTTCTTGGCCACCTGGGCACAGCCTGGCTCATGTTCAGCTGCTGTCACCAGCATTTTCCCTCACTGGTTCACACACCAGGTGTGTAAGGAAGTTGTCTTCCACACACTCCAGAAACTTCCTTGGCTGTTTCCTCCCCACTATGCTGAATTTCCAGCAGACATGTGCGAAATTGAAGCCTCCCACAATAACAAGGACCAGTGATTGTGAGACTTGCAGCTGTTTATATAGAATATTTCATCTGCCTCTTCAAGTAATTGCTTAATTCACCACTTAAATTTAGTGTAAATCTTAGGAAAAGTAGTCTGATTGCAAATGCAATGTCACACTGGAACCAACTTTCCCGAAGCATGGAGTTTCCCTGTAAAGGAAATTTTTAAGAACATATCAGGCAAAAATCTGGGACACGTCATGCAGACTGTGATGTAATCCTGCTCCCCTGACCTGTGTGAATAACTTGCTGATATTTATTCCAGTTCCCACATTTCTAGAATGCAGTGGTTCTAAGAGCATAGGCAAGAAACAAGCATGGAAAGAAAAGAAAGTGGGACTACAACACAGCTGTTTACCTCCATGCCTTGGCTTTGTGTGTGAAAACTTCAGTTCTGTGAGAATCATGGTGAAATCCCTCAAGTCCAAAATACTCTGGATGGCATGTGACCCTTAACTTGGACTTCAAACATAGCAAAGGCTGCTGAATATCCCTTCTTGGGTTTTCTCACTGAGCCCCATCATTTGAGAATGGTTATCTTAGAAATATGTCCAGACTAACTCTAAAACACTTTTGTTTCTTTTTCTAGGAAAAAAAAATCTACTACATTATTTTCTGTGTTTTTCAAAAGGCTAATTGTCTTAATGGTCAAAAGTCTTCATTTTATTCCTTTATATTCAGCTTTATCTGACCTCTACTCAACCTCATTAAGGTTGCTTCTGCCAGCAGATGTTACTTGTATTTAGACACTTAAAGAAGGTCAGGTTACCACATGGCCTGCCGATCAATAAGCTGGACAAAATTTGTGCAAATCTTCTGTCACAGTAAGACTGTTTTTCTATTCCTCTAACGACTCTCAGTATTCAAACTGAGTATATAAACTGTGGTGGTCACAGTATATGTGACCACCACAGTTTGATACACATATGTGCATAAAGCCATGACCACAAAAATGGAGCAAGCAAAATGGGCTGGTGTATGACATTTTACCATATAAAAGGCATTTACATATGAAAGGTATAGGCAACTATACCTGTATGTGCCATGACCAAAACTGAAATGTAAAAGCAAAATATCCAATGTAAGTGGCTCGCTAGGACAATCTTACCAACTACATAAATGGTCTTTTGCATTTTTTTTCTTACACATACACACATATACATTCATTTTGGTTACGTACACCAGGTTGAAATGCTGTTTCCCCCTATTCAGACCACACAAATAGGAACATTCATTTATATCCATAATTAAGTGGTCCAATTTACAGACTTGCTTACTCTTTGCTCCTGTAAGTGAAGCAAGAGTGGGTATTTGGGATTGCTGAAAATCTAACTACTCAATTAATTTTACCAGCTTTTTATTGAAAGGTGAACTTTAAAGACACTGAAGCTCTGTTATATATATCGTTTCAGGACAATGTGACAGTCATAACCAATCTGTTTTACTCAGAAGCTGGTTTTGCCTTCATTTAGATGCCCAAACTAAAAGCTTTCTTTCCTGTCCTTGTCAACAAATCCTAACCCAGAAGAACCCCCTTAATAAGGATCACAAGACACTTTAGTGTCTTTGCTGATTAAGACCCTGGACAGAAGGTGAGGTGACTAACTAGGGCTGTTGCTGGGAGTAATTTTCCTGATGACACTTGTCCACTGTCTAGGCAATTAAAAGAGACCACCACAGCATTTTAGGAAGTCTGATAAGATGCTATTAGACAATCATGCCTTTCAGTACCTAGGATCAGCCTTTGCCAGATTTGAACTAATTATCTAGAGTCAGACTTGGGCAGATACTTTATTTGGAATGGGTTTTGTCAGGGTGGGCTCTTTTTTCCTGGTCCCTGGCTTCTCATCTGAGTTAACTAGTTCTAACTAAATGACAGATAATCTGCAAGCATGTTAAATGAAAGGAAAAATTTTGTTGGATGTATCATTAATGCAATATGTTACTTCTCTTTTACTGGATAAATACAACTTTTAGAATCAATTCCTGCTTCTATAAACACACTGAAGTCTGTACTCAGATTTGGCTTTGCTCACATGCTCTGTAGATGTAGCCATCCTTTGCTCTGGGGAACACTTACTAGAGTTGATGCATTCATTAAGAGTATTTGTATGTGGCAAACATGAGTGAGATGGAGTTGAAGGGCAGATAATTTACTTCAGAAATGCAAGGAAGGCATCCACCACAGGAGCCTTTCTATTTACAGCTATGTGTTATTTCCAAAACTTCTACAAAAGACACTGAATCCTTCTGCTGAGCCCTCAGTCACTTTCACAAAACAAAGTTCTTTACTGTTGACTTCACCCCCAGTGCTAGGTCCAAGTATTGAGTATCAGTCATTAAGTACTAGTTACACAGAAAATTTGGGCATGCCTCAAACTGTCAAGTCTACTTGCGCAAACTCAATATTTATATTAATTGAGGTGAGAAGTGAGTCACAGTCAGACAACTTCTGTTTCCTTTGTTTGGATCTGATTGGCAGCACTAGATTATGCTGTGCAGTAACTGTCAAGGCAAGATAGGACACGTATCAACCCTTCATCTTTAAAATGTTTGATGAGAGCTTTTGTGCTATAAACCTGTTTCACGCTGCTCTAGATGACTTTTTTAAAATGAAAAAAATAACATTAAATGGATGTAAAAGCTTTTATTTTTTGGAAAAAATACCAATTACTTTAACATTACTAATGGATATATGCCTGAGACCTACATTTACTTGAACTTTTGCTGCTTGAATCTAGGGGCTGAGATTCCTTCAACCTCTCTGTAATATATCAAGTGCAACTACAATGTCCAATAAACAAGGGTCTTCAAATGAAATCAATGACACACTAGGGCTCTGATTAGCCATATGCACTGTGGACTGTAGACAGAAACAAAGACAGTTAGGTGTGAGTCACAAAATAGAAAGGTTGGTAATTATTTACAGTGTGTTCATAGAAATTACTATAAAAGGATAGGGATGACATGAGGAAAAACTGAGCCTGAAGCCTTTTTTTCCATTTACATTCATTTGAATCAGCCTAGAATCAATAGAATTCTGTCCAAAGGACAAGGTGTGCTATGTCAGGTGGTAATTATGCCTTGGTGCTGCTCATATTATTTATACCTTTAGGTATGTGTGCCAAGAAACTTCAAATCACAGTACACCTGGTAATCTCTTCATTCATAATAAAACAGCTCAGAAGATGATCACTAACTCTGAAAGAGCTGTGGAACATCCATTGCTTGCTTGCTGTTTGAGGCATTATTAATATATTACACCCTTTACAAAAAGTGAACTCTTCATTGTATAGAATAGGAAAGTCAGAGATGGGACTTCTAATGACTCAATAAGAAAAATACCAGGAAGTCGGTGTTTTGTGGCTGTCAAGCCCTTTACTTTATTAGTCTTCTTTTTAAATTTTATTTTGCTTTTCCTGCAAGTAAAAGGGCTGATATCACATCTAGGCTTGAACCTTCAAAAGCGACTTTGAGAACAGAAGGAAGACAGACTTGCAATAAAAGACCACATTTGGTGAATATCATTTGTCAGTGGAAGAAAAAAGGCAAGTTCAAGAGTGCCACTAATGACCTAGATATCTCACTCAGCCATAGTTTCTGCCCACTCAGCAAACTTATCTTGACATTTACTTCAACGTTTCACATTATAGATGGCAACAGGCTGATGCTAGATGTTACTCTATCCAAGCCAGGTAGTTCATCATCTGTCTAAAATAAATTTTCATATTTCTCAGAGGTTTCTAGTATTTTTAGTTTCTGCTTTACATAATTTGGTTTTCTGTAGCTGATAAGGTATTTAAGTAAATCATTGAAACTAACGTCAAAAGAACAAGGCTCTCAGGCTCATATGTGGCATTTAGTAAGAGATAACTTAACTTGCTGGGCAAAAAACAGATGCAAAACCTAAGGGAAGCAAAGGGTGTTTCATGTTTTCTCTCAAACATGTCACTGGGAATATCAGTAGGAACAACCAAAAAAAGTCCAACAAATTCCTGATCTCTTTAATAAATTTCCTCCTTACTCTGCAATCAAAAGCATTTACAGAATTAGTGGCTACTGTGGATGAATTGTCCCCAAGAAAACAGGTGGATCGGCAAATTGCACTATCCACTGCTAGTGGGCTCGTGGGCATGTCAAGGGGAAGGTTGGTCCAGCAGAGAGAAAATAAAAGCCCTGTTTGCTTTTGTTTCTAAGGGAACCTTCACATGTGTGTCATCACGTACTTTTGCACAGGGGATTTGAGAATTTGTGCCTCGAGGCTAAGGGATGAATATTGCTTTTCAAGTTGCAGATATGAGAGGGATGGTTCATTTATGTATATAATGGTCAGTGCATGCAATATTGCATGCTTTACCTCCTAGTACTCTTAAAACCAGATGACTACTCCCCAGGAGATTTTCATGCTATTTTGCAGATGCTATGATAATAATTCTTGATTTTTTGGTTTTTTTCCCCTCTCTCTTTTTTTTTTTTTTTTTTGGACAAGCAGGAAAGATGGATGCTAACTTGAGAAGCTAATTGCAAGCTCACCTGGAAACAAATTGCAAATTGTCTGAGAGTGTTTTTGCTCTGATCAAGTTGTGTTTACAGTCATGTGTTTTGCACAGAGACAGGCCTATTCAGCAGAGAATCACAGCAGCTTGAGACACTTGTTATCTTGCAAAACAAGCCAAAACTGATGTGTTCTCAAAGCATACATTAGCTTTGATGTGCAACCCAGTGAATCTTCTTGGTTTTCTTACTTTGAAAGAATTAATAATTTCTGCATTTGTGAAATCTCAATTCTTATCAGAGTAGCATATCCCATAATCTACTCTAATTGCTCTTACTAATTCACTTAGCCATCCCAACTGCTTTGCAGTTGTTGCCCAGCTTCACAGGCTTGCTGTAACAGAAAATGTCGGGGTTCTGTGAGCCAACTTACTCTTTTTTTTTTTTTTTTTAACTTTACGCAAATATATTTCACAAATACTTCTAGATTATACGTGCTGGGAATAAAGGCTGCATAAATGTGGAACAAGGACTGTGGGTACTGACTAGTACAAAGATAAAAAACAAAGGCAGGTAGCCATTTAAACATGTTTGTTGCACTCAAAAAGACCACTTTATTTTATATGATTTTCTATTAAAAATTGTTTAGCAGCTGGAGAAACTTGCACAACTGATGTTAGCTCTGCTGTGTTGTTGGTGCCATATCTCACAGCAAGCACGAGATTTTGAAAGTGTTGTTTAGATGTAAAGCAAAGTGCTCTACTTCTTTAGCACGTTGCTTTACATCTAAATACTATGGCTGGCTGACATCTGACAGGCACTGGCCCAAGCATGCAGCTTTCTGCAGGAAGGCAGACCCTGCTCCCCTCACTCACTGCAGCCCAGTGGAGGTGTGCAGGGTGAGACAGGCTGGGCATCAGGAGAGCGGTGTGTGACAGCTTTCCTGTCCTCCTCAGGATGGGCTGTGCCTGCAAAAGTGCCTGTGCTGGCGCCTTGTCTCTGCAGGAGTGCATAAAAAAGTGGAAGTCCTAAATAAATTAAATGCCTTAACCAGTCTTAGTAGTGTGAGGTGACTTTTCTCTGCAGCCTCTCCCTGGGCTTGGCAGAGCCAGCTCTGCCCGTGCAGCGGCTGAACCTGGCCCCGCATTGCTGCACAAGCCTTATGTACAGTCCCCCTTGCATTTCCACAGAGCTATAAAAGTAGTCGTACATGACTCAGAGATCTTTTATGATCTTTTATGATCTTTCTGGGGAATGAAATGCTTCTGACTTCCAGAGAAACCTCTACCTGTGCAGCCCTCTGGATGAGCCAAACTAATGCCTTTTGCTCCTGAGAAAATTTTCAAGGACAAAGGGAGCTGTTGAAGGCAATGTGTTGCTCATGTAACTTTTTGTCTCTGCTAATGTCAACTTTGTATTCATTATAATCAGTCAGTGTGAAGGTCTCTGTTGATACGTATCAGAGAGACCGCTTACTCCACGCCTCTGTCCCAGTGGCTTCCAAATCACTTTCCTAGTAATCACATTTGAAAGGGCGATCATTTTTGCCTTGGCTTAGTCTAAAAGCCTTTCTGTCATTAACCCATTTCTGTTTCTGTGCCCTAGGCAGTCTGAGATGAAAAGCTAGTGAATGTTTCCTTTGGTTTGTTTGTTTTATGCTTTTTGCAGCACCTTCCTCAGGAGGAGGGAGACATCTCAAACACAGGCATAGCTAGTGCCTCTGTTCCCAACTGGAAGCACATGCCTACTCTTGGCATCGATCATTTCAATTCAGCCTATGTTGTCAGCCAAAGTGGACTGCATCTAATGTGCAAACGATTTTAAATGAGAATGAGCAAATATGGCAGATCCTTCCCAGTGTGTGGAGAGGGGTTGATATCACAAATTTCTAAAAAACAGATAGAAAAAAGAAAGCTGCCGAGAAGGGAAATATTAAACCCAAGGGCAAAAGGAAGTATTTGTTAGAGTAGAGAAAACAGTGGTTTAGTCATCATGCATGAAGAGCTTTTAGGGGCAACCCAACAGCGGCCTGGCTCTCAGCATCAGAGAGGGACCAACTTCACACTGTGCAGATGCCACTCCAGGACTTTGCTAACACACAGTGCCACTGACCTGCAAGAGCAAAGGCCATGGGGGAAAAACCAGCAGCTTCTTCCAGAGAATATTAGTGGGAACAAATAAAGACAACAAAGAAAACAAGTCACAGACACGTGTGGAACAGAATTTTTAAAAAATATGTTTACAGATTTCACTTTCAATATATTTAATTTATAGTCCAGTGTTACCTTCCACAGGCAAGTTTATAATAGGGGGCTGCTTCTTGTAAGTCTGAGGCTTCAGGAAGATAAGGTGAAAGGTATATGTTAAATTCTCTGTTTTGTCCATTCACAGACTTGGAGATCTTGGTTCAAATCAAGACAGTAAATGACTCAAAGTTTGGGCTGCTGGACTTGATTTGCTCCCAGCAAAGGGAACATGGCTGAAACGGAAAATATTTCCTCCTGGAGGGGTTCCATGGAGAGACTAACTGCAGGGCACATACCAGGAGCAATGAATAGTGTAAGGGTTGCAATGTACATTCCCAGCACAGTCCAAACAGTAGTTTCTGGGTATAAGTGCAAGCCCTGAGTCACGCTGTGACTGCTGTTTGAATGATCTGATCAACCAGCCTGAAAAACCATACCTGTTTCTTCTGAAGTAGGCAGCTTTCTCTCTAGTTTTAAGACAGGAACATGAATAGCTTTTAATTAGCCATTGTAAAGATGAGTGTAAGTGTGCAGAAGTTTAAGTGCCCTGCTAGGTCTTGTCTTGTAATCCTTACTAATTGGAAGGCAACATATGTTATTTCAAGTGCACTTAGAGGATCAAGTTCTGCAAATTGCAGTTATGGAGATATTTATGGAATTGGCCATGTTTGGAAGATCATGGACTAAATTCATCTGCATAGACCTAGCCATAGGCTTTTTACCAGATCAACAGGTAGATGAGCAACACTGCAGTGAGGTCTCATTATGAGAATGGAAAGGCTGCATGGCCTTCTCATCTTCCATTATGAGAATGGAAAGGGTGTACAAGTATTCCTATGGGAAGCACGAAACCTTTGCCAATCCTTGTTTTGTAGTCCAGTGATGAAAGCAACATCTGCTATTAATGAAAGCCTTAAGTTGTGGCATTAGTCACAACACAAAGTAGGAAGTCTTGTGCTCATTTTAGAATATCATGTATTCCCATTCCCTTTAAAGAAGTAGGATGTCTTTTGTTGCTTTAAAAAATGTTAAGTAATCCTTCTGTGTGTGAGTTCCCTTTAAAGGAAAATCAACTTGATATTGAAAGAAAATGCTAGTGATGTTACCATAAACATACTGATAATTTCTGACTATGCATGGAAATCTAAATGAAATTTACTGTATTTTTTAATGAAGTGAAATTAATGCAAACATTATATCTTTTTAGACCATTTTCTGTTGTCAGTACTCCCTGTAAACATTAACTCATTATTTATCTATCCCAAGGAATGGTATGCATTGAAAGACAATCACTTTCCAGTGGAATGTGACCTTGGCTAGTCTATAACAGCAAAAAAATGCCATCCCTCTGACGTTATATTGTTTTGATGCAAGGAAAAATTAGCTAACTAATTTGGAAAAGTTGCAAAGGGATCACCAGCCTCTTAGAATTAGTTCAGCTGACCTTTGAGCTCTCTCTTTGCAAATGTCATTATCTTGTGCTGGCACAGAGTCTTTCACCTGAGAGCTTTTTACAAAGCATTAAGGAAACATTAATTAAGATTACAGCATTTCAAGAGACAGACAAATGTTGTTAATCTCACTTTAAACATCAGACTCTGGACCTGGTGTCTTTGCAACACCCAGGTCTGTGGATGGACCCTGTGACCAGCAGCAAGCGCTGCCCTGTATGTTTAGGTGTTGTGGGATGCATCGGGGCAGGGCACAGGGACCACACTCAACTCCTCACTCATCTCTTGCCCTGGAGCAGCCCTGCTCTTGCTGCTCCTGGGCAGGGCTGCAAATGAGTAAGTAGTTGTCACACAGATTGTGTCCACAGAAAACAACTGGTGTCCTTAGCTGTCACAAAAAACGAGGGTTGTGTGGTAGTCCTGTTATTCAGTCCATCATCCTTCTGCAGTAGAGGATGTCTCCTCCAAATGGTGTCCCAAAAGCTCTCTGTGCTGCTTTGGCAGGTGCTTGTTCTGGGGTGCTCCTTGTGGTACCAGGGAGCAGCTGCTGATGTTGGCTGGTGGGAGGGGTCTGCTGAGGCACTAACCTCTGCAGAGCATGGTGCATCTCCCCTCACATGTGGGTCTGAGGAAACATTGTAAAAGGCAAAGTACAACGTGTAAATAACTCTTTTTAGAATTGTGTTTCTGGAACAATCTCTCTCTCAAAGTTGCAGTCTCAGTGACCTCAGCCTACACTCATTAACATAAGCTTGTTCTAAGCTCAGCAGAGGCACCTCTCAGTGCTAGTAAAGGCTTTCCATTGTTATGTTGGCTATTGGTACCTAAGCTTTGGGTCTGGAGTCAGAGCTAGGGCCCTGGGGGTTGGCACCATGACCATGCCTGAGCACCCCTCCCTAACTGAATGAATGCTGCTGGACATCCAGTTCTGGAAATCAGACTGGGGAGGAAGGCCCACTTAGGGTAACACCTTAGGTTTGATTTAAGAGAATATTTTTAAAAAGAAATTTCCCTGTTCTCCATCCTTGCCTTGTTTAGGTTGACAACCTACAGAGCAACCTAGAGAAAACTGTGTTCCTTTCTGTTAAAACCCAAACTGAAGGATGCACTCCAGTATTTCTCCTAATGCTGTCTGTTCCCTGGGATCTTCAGTTACTTCTCTCTAATTTAAGGACAATTTCATAGTCTTTTATTGTGTACTCTGTAGGAAGTAAATAGATCACACATGTGTAATGTTTGGCATGTACACAAAGAACCCTCTTCTATTATGTGTTCTACTAATAGAGATACCACACTCTTCCCTCACTACAACTCTCACTTTTGCTCTTGTGGTTTCCTGGTATTTGGATGTTTCTGTCTGGAATCATGCCACCTCAGGTGAGGGCACCTACTGTTAGACAGTGGCTATTTTTTCTTCCTCATTATAGAGAGTCATTTAGGTCTTCAAATTCACATGGTTATGTTGTAATCTTCAAATCAGTCAAAGTATCAAGTTTGAATGGTTCCCATCATCCTGGACTGTTTTCTGGAAAACAAAATTAAGATTTCCAAAGAATCTCTCCCTCATTCTTGTCCTGCTCTGTCATCCTCCTCCCAAAACAGGACTCATGAACTTTGTCCAGCAGATTTTCATATTAAAATATCTTTACTGCAGACATATCCAACATTGCTTAGCTTAATGCTAGACTGTGAGTCTATGGAAAATAAACTTAAATTATAAAAATTTCCTGTTATTCCCCAAAAGGATGCTATTTTTTCAAGCTGCTCTTGCAAATCCAAAAGAGTAAGATTCTATAGGTATTATAGAGGAAGGTAGTTACTGGAGCCATAGAGTTGGTCGCAAGGCTAGAAAAGTATTAAGATAATGTCACATCAAAACATTAAGTCACCAGGATTTTGGCAAAGAGAGAAATTCAGGAAAGTTTCATTCTTCTATCTACATTAGCCCTAAAAATATATTTAATCCAATCTACTGTTTTAAAATATTTTTTCACTAATCTTTAGTTTCAAGTCAAGCTTAAAAAGAAAATAAACAAACAAATAAATAATTGAAATATCATAGTTTAAAATGTCATAACTTATTATCTATTCCAAAATTTTTAATGCTCCCATATCAGGATTGCTGAAGAAGAGACATGTATTTACAACTGTATGCACAGAGAGGCATCTGGTTTACTCAGTAGATGAAAAAAATTCTCAGAAATATCCTGTAATTCAGCTTTCCCTTACAGCCTGGGTCATTGCTTGTGAAAAATGAATATGAAATGAGACTAAATGAAAGAGGAGGATGCCCAGCAGGCCAGCCTGGATGTTGACTGCACAGTCACTAAAGCTACAATAAAGCTACAATATCTGGTGAGCATACCATCTACTGAGCATCTGATTCCTACTGTCAACTTCCTGTGAATCCCTTCACAGAGGCAGCCACACCGTGAATCCCACACCACGACTCGTACCAATTAGCCATCTTGCTGGCAGGCCTGTTTGAGAAGACAAAGACTGAACAGACTTGCAGAGTGAGCTCTGTCCAGTCATCAGGGTGGTCCCAAAAAGCTGGCAAGGCAGAAGGGTGTTCTGGGGAGAAGCCTGTGTGCCTGCTGCTGTCTGCATTAAACAAGGATACTGTGCTGGCCTCTTCTAGGCAAGAACCTGTTACTTTTATACATCCATCCTCTAAATGTTTTATGTTAAAAGAATTTTAATTCCGGTCTACAGCCCACCTTCTGAGGATATGTCAGATAATTTGCAGGAATGAGACTTCAGAGTGAGAGTCACAATAGCGTGCTGCAGAAGCCCAGTCGTCAGACTGCTGTTTATCCAATCAGGAAATACAGCAGGGTCATGCGATCCAAACAGCTTGCTTTCACAGCTCCCAGAGAGCACTGCTTACAGAAATAGCTATGACTTCACGGCTATTTGACACAAACTGTTTAGCCAATAATTTAAATACCAATTGAATTAGTGAAAATCACTACCTGTGCAGAAAGGCAACATTTGCAAGATTAATAATTTCCTACAAATTATTTGACCTATGCTAATCTCTTTTATTGAACCACTGCACTTATCTTTACCCTTCAGGCTAGCTGCTCTCTAATTGCAAGCTGACCTTGAGGTATAGCATCAGCTAGGTTAAACCTAACCCAGGCTGGAGCATCAGCAAAACAGAGCTGGTTTTCACTCCACGGCTGTATCTTAGCCCTGCTCTCCTGACAGCAAGCCAACAGTAGCACCTCTGCATTGAAAACTGCTACTGCTCTTTGTTAATTGAGTTTTTGTTCTGGCTGCACATGAAGAAGCATCAGAAATTATGTATCAGAGGTAGTGTTTCATTAGCTGGTGGAAGGTCATTGTGGATCTCTCTTGGCTCAACTGCTATGCGGTTGAATTCCTCGCTCAGCTTCAGGCTCTCTGAGATGTGACTTTTATTTAAGCCAAAGTAGCAAGATCAAGTATCTAATACACGGCTCAGAGATAACAACCTGAATCTCACTCAGATGTGGCCAGAAAGTGTTGCCACAGTGTAATCAGAGAAAACCTTTTACTGTCCTTGAGCACACTGATCTGGTGGCATTAGCTGCTGCCCAGGGGAAAGGGTTGCTCAGTAGGAGCTGTGACAATCTGCCCTTTAACCCGAGTGTCTGCAGGTCACTGTCTGCCTTTGGACAGCCTGGCTCCTGTGCAGGAGGGTCCTGCCTGGAGCTGAAACCTGAGGGCAGGCTTTGTGGTTGAGAGCCTGACAAGGAGAAGCTCTGGTGTGCATTTGCTGCAGTTTTATCAGCACCATGCTCCCCAGCCGCTGGAAAGGGCTCTCCCTTGTGACGCCCCTTCGGAGCAGGGACTCTCAAGGAGGGGGACTTGGGCCTGGCAGCTGTTGGGGGAGGTTAGGAGGGACTGGGAGCCAGAACATTGTCACGGGGCTCCCCTCTGCTTCTGGGGGTTCTCCCACACTACGTGCAGATCTGCAGGAGAGGGGAGCCAAAGGCTCTGTTTTCCTTTGCAAAGGGGGTGGATATTTGGCACAGTCCAGGGAACAACTGACTTCAGAGTAGTCCTTTTCTGCGTTTTCCTGCACAAGGGAGTGAGCTAGACCACTTCCTTGTTTATAAAAGGCTCCTATTTTGCCCTTCTTCTGTACAAACATAGAGTTAAGATAGAGAGTACAAGGTGTAGAAACTTGTTTTTGAAAGATGGATTCTGGAAACTTGAATAAGAACTAGATTGCATTTCCAGTTATTGGGGCCAAATCCTTCTCTCAGTTACTCCCATAAAGCCAGAGTAACTAGCCAGTGTAATCAGTCATTAAAATGATACCTCTAATGTGACAGGAAAAGTCATGTCTGATGACACTCAGACTCACAGCATTTCCCTAGTAACTTCCAGTTGTATTTAAATTGCTTTTCTGGTAGTGCAACAGGATGGATGTTGTTCAGGGAGTGATAAGCCTGTAAATATTTTCTTTGTAAAAAGAAATGCCAGACTCAGTATTGTCCTCTGGGAACGTGGCATTGACAGGTGTTAGTGTTCAAAGATAGAAAACAATAGCATTAACTTTGGAATGGACATGGGTTTCTGACCTGGTGTGGTGAGTGGAAAATTCACTCATCAAAGCCCTGGGACATTAAACACCCCCCATTCCTCTGACTCTTTCATATTATATTAGCTTTCCTTCACAGGGTTCATTTATCCTTGCGTATTTTGAAACGTGCCTGAAGATTTTGCTCTTGATATTGCATTGTTTGACTTATGTAGAGGTTACATTGGAACAGGACTATGCAGATCCTGGCTGCACTGGCAAACGAAGAGGCTTGTGTATACATGTGTGTGTATCTATATGTGCATTTGGGTAGCAGTCATTTTGTATTAAGGTGGTACATGTGATTTCTTTTCTCTTTAATCCTGCTCTTGTTGCATATTTATGACCATCTGTCTGTACTTAACACAGTGAAGCTGTTCAATGATATCAAGATAATGACTACTCAGCTCAATGGATAGGTACTGTATATATCAGTAGGAGAAGGCAATCCCCACCGCGTGGGAGCTGCGCTGTCTGGCCATCACCATTTCACACATGGTATTTGTCCTGTAGTTCTCCAAGTTTTGCAAAAGGAGCACTCATTATATGCTATTTGAACATTCCAGTCTGACATCTTCAGGTGTCTCATGTGATTCTGCTTTAAGCACTACCCATACTTAACCCCAAATTGTGTCTTTGTATTTAAAGATGGTAATTTAGTCACCAGCAATCCTCCATCTGCAGCTGGAGTTTTCTCTTTTACCTTACAAGTGCATCAAACTCATCTCTTGAAGGGATGGAGAAGTCTGAGATTTGAGTGCATTTATTTGTGTGTGTGGGTGAGCAGGCAAAGTTCCTGCTGGCTCTAAGAGAGTACTCACATGCTGTACATAGTCCAAACATGCCTCCTTCCTGGCCTTTATTTGCAATTCAAACAGAAACAATAATAAAGCGAACTTCAGCCAAAGCTCTTTCTCCAAACTTGGCTAAGGTTCCTGTGCATGAATCCCCTCTGTCCCAGCCCCGTGTTTATGCCTTTCAAAGAAACAAACCCTTCTCCCATCCTAGCTGGAGCCAACAGGATCCACCTGCCAGCATGAGGCAGCTCTGTGTTTTTGTGCAGGACGTTAGCACCTGAGCAGAGCGTGACTAAGCAGAGCTGCTCTCCCTGTGCAGGAAAGGGCCACCCAGTTGCAAGAGTTGTATTCAGTACCTGTGTGTGCTTCTAAAGGATGATAGACAAAATAAAAAAAAAAAAAAAAAAAAAAAAAAAAAAAAAAAGCAGGAAGAGAACTGGGAATACCTCTGTGAGAGAGGGTTATGAAGACCTAATAAAATTAGTGTGTTTTATGGAAAAGAACTCCAGCAAGTGTGTGGATCAGTTTGTGAGGCACTGTATAAGGAGAGGGCATCAGATACCATGGAGATACTTAATCAGAGAGTGTCTTAAGACTTAATGTCCAGGGGTTGAGACAAGAGAGATTTACACTGGAAATAAAATGCCTGTTTTTAATATCAGGATTGACATATTCTTAGGTTAATTTACTAAGATGTGCAGTAAATGCCCTATCACATGAAACCACTTAGCACCTCAAGAACATTTCTTCAGGCAGAAATTCCTGGCAAGTGTAGAAAGTAGAAATTGAAGCAGAAAGTTCAAAATTGCTGTCCCTTGCCTTTGAAATGACAGTTGGTCTTCCCCAGTGCACTGCCAGCATCAATATAAAGGAATGTCAAACTGGCAATATGACATTGGTCCTTTATTCCAGCCTATGGCCAGTATTTTTATTGCTGATCCCACTCATTAGCCATATCATACTCCTGACTCTGGGACAAAGAGGCTGAGGTCACTATGTTAAAATGCTTCAGGAAGAGGTGTCCCAGTGCTGCCCACACTTTTAGTATGGTTTATCAGTGAACATTCCCAGAAAACACCAAAGACAGATCAAAGATGCTCCTTATCAGCTGGAGCTCTCGGTGACTTGTGTTAGCATTTTACAATATTGTCCCAAAACAGATGAGAGGTGAAGTGACAGGTCCTGTCATTGTGCCCAGGAATTTTCTCTCTGTGACCAGAATTTTGACATACAAAATGGACAAAGCAGTAGGGAATGAGGGTACTGTGGGTACTGACCCCTTTTCTATGGGATTCATTCCTCTCCTCCACAAAAAAAAAAAAAAAAAGAAAATAAATTCTCACTTTGTACTAAGTATCATGAGCACCTCTTCCCACAGCAAGTGTCCTAGATAGCCTTTTTCATGCTCTAGCAGCACAGGAGGTCTGTAGGAGTCAGACTTCAGCATGAAGTGATTTCTAGCTGGTGGGAGGGACTCTCCAGAATGGGGAAGTCTCTTCCCGTAAAAAAAGCAGTTCATTTCACATTAAGTTTTAATTTAGCAGAACAATCGCTTGCTCTCTTCAGAGGAGGAGAACATGTTCCATGAACAAAGACTGCCTATAACCATTAACTTTGGTCCCACTAAGCAAGAGGTCAGGTTTATTTTCCATACACTCTGCCTGCCAGACCTGTTTTCCCTTGTTTCATTCTTTTGCTTTTCATCAGGTCACTCTTATTATAATTCATCCATGAAAAAAAGCAGGAAAAATTATTTCCATCAAATATCAACATGCAAGATGGGAATCAGAAAACAGCAATAAAATTTAGAAATAAGCTTTTTTCTTTGACCGAGCAGAACAGTGCAAGAACAAATATTTTTCTAGACTCAGCAACCGGCAACAAAAAAGTATGACTGTTTTAAAAGTTGGAGAAATTCAGATTCGAGCTAGTTACAACTTGCTTTCAGTACAGTGTAATCACAAGCAAGGGAGAGACAAAGGGAGTAATTCAAGATTTATTTTTGCCACCAGATTTTGCTCTGAGAGATCTAGATTTTGGCATTACATCAAATGACTAGTCCATTAATCACATTTAAAATACTCTTTGCTTTTACATTTTCCTTTTTTGATGAATAAGAGTATTTTGCCAGTGACAAAGATACAAAGTCCCACATATAGATTCAATTAGCAAAAGAAATCCCACAGAGAGCGATACTCTCCTTTTTTTTTTTTTTTTTTTTTTTTTTTTTTTTTTTTTTGTGCAGGGGAATACAGTCTCAAGATTCCGGAGAAAACCTGTGGAAGAAAACATTATGTCTTGCTTGAGTATCTTCCAAATTTTGCAAAGACCAAAGCTGCACCGATTTAAGTGTTTGGGGCATTATGAGTAGCAGCTCTAACTCAGTTCAGGGGCAGAAGAACACCAGAGAGCATCTTGGTCTGGTGCAGGGTTCACTCTGAAACTCACTACAATTACTGGAAAGACACTGCTGCGAGCGGGGCTGGGCAGCTGGCTGGTGAGATGAGGCTCGTGCAGCCTAGAGGAGCTGATGCTCCACTGGTGGGCCAGCTGTTCCCTGGTATTCCCATGAGAGAAAAACATCCAGCTGTGGGCACAACAATGTGTTGAATGAGGTGCCAGCTGAGGTGTCCTGCTCATCTGGCAGGGGTGCAGTAATGGTATCACTCTCACCAGAGTGCAGGCTCTGGTCCCAGAGAGAGTAAGATGCATGAAAAGCAAAGAATGCTCCAGCCCTTTGCTTTGGCCTCTCCTTATGGCAGTTTAACTTGGAGGAAGAAATACAGAAACTCCATTCCAAAGAATAATTCATTTGAGCTAAACCACAAGCAAAGTCACAAAGAAAACCTGGGACAGTGAAAGGCAATGCATCTATCATGAAACCTAGATATAGCAGTGGCACTGAGGAGGTTGTTTTCTCAGCAAATAAACCATTGAGCCCCTGATCACATATTCCCCTTTGGAAACAGGCCGCCCTCAGCCATGGGTCTGTTATTCTCAAGTTCAGTTTGTTTTGCTCAGTTTTGTTTGTTTCTGTAATCCCTTCACAGTTTTTCCAAAAGGGACACTAGCACACAGACACACACAAAATGGAAAAAAAAATGTTTTGTTTTCTGGAAACCCTGTGGCTAAGAACACCTAAAATGTCAGCTGCCAGTTTATTTAGACATGGCAAGGCATATGACTAGACAGGGAACACAGCTGAGACCAATTCTATTCCCTTTTTGTTATTATATAAATGTCTTCTGAAAAAAAAAAAAAAAAAGAAGAAAGAAGAAAATTGGTAGGGCATTGGACAGGGAAGACCTAACATTTCTAAACCTAGATTTTTCTTGCTATTTCCTTTCCACATCCACCTTCTCACTACGACCAAATCTTGTGTTTAGCTATATGCTTTTTTCCTCTACAGTTCATAATTCGTTAAAATCACTGATGTTAATCTTTCTTCCCTGCCTATACCAGTGTTACTCAAAAGGACTGGTTGGGGGCAAAGAGGAGGTGTCTGCCTAGTCCTTTAGTCAGCTGACATCCCAAACCCACTTGTGGCAAAATCCCTGTGTTCCAGGAGACACAGAGATGAGAACTTCTGCTTAGATTCCATTGCTGCTTGGCTCATGTTCATGGCTCTGCTGGTTGGAAGGGTGGAGCAGGGAATGCCCTGGTACCTGAAGTCTGTGCATACAGCAGAACCCGGCTTCAAGGCAGATGCCAGGATGTAGCACATTTCACCCCTGCTCACTGAAATTATCTTAACTTCTACTTAAGAGATCCATTAAAAGAGAGACTTGGATGTTAGGTGACAGAATAGGAACAAAGGATTTCTCTACATGAACTGTTTATTGGGCTACTAAGATTATCCTGCATCAGTAAGCAGGACATGGTGATGTATGCGACCTCAGAAGAAGTCGCTGGAGCCCCTTAGGGCAATTCAGATGGAGAATCCCACCTGCTAACATCTATCAGGGTATTATTTTTCTCTTCGTACATGCTCCACCACTGTGATAGGATGATGTTAGTTGCCTGGCTGCTCCTGATTTTTGTGGAGTAAAGTCCTTAGCCCTCACAATGGAGAAAACAATGGTGTGGCTTAAGTTGCTCCTTGCCCAAAGACCTGTGAATGAAAGAGGCAGGTTCTGCTCCTGAAGGTTGCAGAATAGGGCAAAGGGACCATGTGACTGGGCTCTGCTAAAATACAGGAGATGGAAGGATCAAGGGATTGTGACAAGAAGGTTCATCCAAAGATCTGCCACAGCAGAGTCCAAGTAGGCACAGGGATTGTGGGGTGTCACCAGTTATGAGAGATATTGTAGCTCAGTGACAGACATTTGAAATTCACTGAGAATTCAAACATGAAACTGAATGAAGAAACACAGAATTTCCCAGCAAAGTCCCCTTTTCCTTTGGGTAATATATCAGAGCCACATGAAATGAGGAAAATATAATGTGTCATTTTGAAGGACATATCAGGGTGCTAAAGAGCTGCTGGCTCTTGGAGACACTGACTGTGCTACATCTGGTCACTTCCCCCACCGAGGAGCCTGGGGCTGATGGCTGGTAAAGCACGGCTGGGTAGCACAGGAGGTAGGTGGTGCATGACCTTTAATTCCTCAGTTAGAGGAAACTGCCTGCAAGAATGCAGGAGAAATTAGGGGAATTAACTTTGGTCTGTTAATACTAGATCTGCCAAGATTGTTCTTTGGTTAAAGCACATGGGAATTCCTGTAAACAACCGATGGCTTTAAAGGCTTTTAGCTGTAAGTCTGTTCACCTTCCATCCCCCTTTGCCTGACCTTGAGCCTTAATTAGAAGGTCTGTGATTCATGACTAAACAGAATAATTGCATAAAACAGAGCAGAAAGGCATTCAGACATAACTGGATTTACTCTAAATATGAACATTTGTACATGTACTGATCATCATCATCATCGGGATAATAACATGGTGCATTCCAGATCTTTGTATATATTAGTGAAAAACAAATTGCCCCAGGTAGTTTCTGAAATGAAAAAATCCCGTTCTCAGTCTGTAACTTAATTTTTAACTACTACTTACATTCCTCTTACTCTACACATTAAACCCACTTGTCATCAGCTATTGATTTCATAGCTTTAACAGTTGGTGAAGGAAAACAAATGGCGGGACAGAAAAAAGAAAATCTATGTCAGGATGTGCTCTACTTTGTGTGCCATTCCATAGAAGACCAACAAACTACACATCCCTTTGGCATTGTTCAGCCTCCTCATCCTTCCCCCTGGCAGCAAAGCAGCAGAAGAAAAAGGGGTTGCAGAGGCAGATGATCTCTCTTCTTTCCATGGACCCCTGAGTTATCCCCACTCTTTCTAAGCAACACATGTATGGGCAGTGCTTAAATGCAGTTGCTGAATAACATGGAATAAACCTCAGTTCAAGTTTTAGTTTGGCACTGGGATACACCCTTTCTGCTTCCTCTCCTTCACCTGCTTGTGCCAGGAACAGGGGGTTTATTCTCCAGCAACTCCCCTCCCTTCTTCCCCCACAGAGCAGCCTTTGCTGCTGGGTGTTCTCTCTATGGATATCTGGCTTCTTCAAGCAGAAAGTTTTGACAACACAAATGTTGCTATCCTGCCAAGTGCTGCAACCTCTGAGAGTCAGGCGTATGATTTTCTTCATCAGATATTTTTAAACATTTTGGACAACCATAGCTACAGAGCTTTTTGAGTTCAGATGTGATAAAAAACTGCAAAAGTACAGATTCTCCTCTGTATCAATGAATGCTCATCAACCTTTTGCTTTCATGAAATCCAAGCACCAACATTCAGGTCCTCAGTCCTTTACAGCCAGGAGATTTGAGACCCACCCCTCGGAGTGCAGAGACTTGCAGCATGGCCTCTCCCCTCCACCCAAATGATACTGATATTTCTAGAAATTCAGGCTTTATTTTATAAAATTACATTCCATTTCTGTAGGTGGAGTCGACCCAAAAAGAGATGGTGTCAGGGGATGTATGTTAGCTGCAACGCTTTGGACATGGATTCTGAGGTTTTATTTGGCCTGTAATTAAGACTTGATAGGATGGAGCATTTATCAAACGTAAATAAGGTAGAAATGTCTCTCCTTTGATGAGGCAGTTATGTTTTTGGGTGACTGTGTACGCATCCCTGCCAGTACAACACTGAGAAAGGGGGATAAACAAAGTAGTGAAGCCAAAGAATTAGGCTAAAGTGAAACCTACGCTTCAACCATAACCAAAATAGTAAATCTAAAGGCAGAAAATGCCTGATCAGAGGAAGCACACACTTACGTGTGTAATAGTAGCTGGCGGAAAAGGGAACTCAATAGTTGCAGTGCAATTCTTGTAATATAAAGGGACAAATGTTCTGCAGACTTTAGTACTTCCTTGAGTAGCAATGGTATAGATTCATTTGTCCCCACCTCCAGTCTCCCTTTGGGGTCAGAGGCTCAAGGAAGAGGGCAGTCAGTACTGAATAAAAGTGTGGGCTGGGGGTCCCTGCCTCATGTGTGTATGACCATAGAGTGGTTGCATGTATCCGCCCTTGACACAACCACAGGGCTTTCAGTACACCTGGCAAGAAAAATAACCACCCTTTAAGATTTTGAAAATGTTTTAACAGTCAAAGAAACTAAATTAATTAAGTGGAGAGGGTGCTGCCTTCTTTACAGGAGGAGACCCTGAGTAGCTGTGCAGCATCAGATGCAAATAGTTAATGAAATTCTCAGGAGGAAAGGACAGTTGAATGTTTTCAGGATATATTTCGGAACCAAATCTCTGTTTTAATTGTGGACAATTTCAGATACCAGATATTTCAAATAAATTCATTTGGACCAAATTTATTTGGTCCAAAACCATTGATCAAATCTAACAAAAATCGTATATCCTTCTGTATGCTTACATCCACAGGAAGTTATTACTTGAATTTTTACTCAGCAGCATGTATCAGAGTCTCTGGTAATTTTATGTACAGAATGAGTTCAATAATCTCAATGATGCAACATTTCCTGGTCTGCTCTGCTGATCAGCCTTGCTCTCAGAGCCTGCTGAATGGAAAATAGACACGCAAATGGCTCAGTCCATTACTGCCTGGCACCCCTCCTAATTTCTGCCTTCACTGTGCACTGCAGGAGCAAGCTGCTGGTGCAGAGCTCTCAAAAGAAGTGCATCACAGAGGAAGGTTATTAACCTCTAGTGTGCACCAGAGCATTCCTACCTCCTGAAGGTTTATTTTCTGATTTCACTGTTTGCACTTTTGCTCAAAGAAGGAGAAGCACACAGATGACTTCCTAATCAGGAGGAACCTAATGAAAATGTGCATACCTTTTGGAGATATCTCTGTGTTGCTCCCAGCTCCCAGCCCCCAGTTCCAAGCTCCCAGCGTTGCTCCCAGCTCCCAGCCCCCAGTTCCAAGCTCCCAGCTCCTAGCTATTGGGAGCTTCCCAACATTAAAATTTAGAACAATTCCAGTGCTGTTGAAGAGTGAAATCCTTGACCTGTATAGCTGTTAAATTTCATCAGATTTCATAGAGCATCTCAAACTCAGTTTTGCCACTACCCTGGTTCAGCGGTCTTGCTGACATGCTGGAGGAGTTTTGCTTGTTACTTTCTCTTCCAGGAGCAGAAGATGAAGGGACAATGTCTCCTCTTGGGCATTATCTCTTTTCATCATCAGTGAAACAACTGAAGCAGTTGGGTCTAGGAGATGAAAGCTTCAGTAGATTTTTGTGATAAGACTGTAATTTTGTGCTAATTTCATTTTGTAACCACAATTTGTTCATTGCTTCCTGTATTTGCATGGATTTGATTTTCATACCACAGTGAAATGGTTTTAAAATCTGCTGAATTAGGGAGAGCACATCATAACATAAAGTGCTATATATAGTATCTTTCTCTGTGGATATTTGGTGGACTCCTTAATATATTTATAATTTAGTTGACATGCAAAACGTGCACAGAGTTCACAAAACATCTTTGAACTCCTCATACCAAGTGATCCACTTTACTCATTGCAATAAAAATAAATGTGGCAGGGAACTGCACTTGAGGGTGATGCGCCCCTGTATTTTTTTTTTTTTTTTAGCAACTGGGATAATTTTTAGGCTCAAAATTCACACAAGCAAGTTATTTGTTCTGACCTTTGTATGAGCGGTTTTTAGATGTGTGTTCTATACTTCCAGTGCCTGACTGTTCTATACTTCTGCAGAGCCTGGGTGCAGAACTGCCAGACATCCACTCCTATAATTGTTCTCACACATGCTCCCACTGTCACCACGAGACAGGTTTAGAGCAGGCTGAAGCTAAAAGAGACAGTGCCACAACCACGTGTCCTCCAGTTCCTCATTCTGACCCCCTGCTCTTTGCCTAGAGCTCATCCAGGCAGTTATATCCCTGCCAGGCTTTGACTGATTACAGATGCCAAACTCCAGATGCCAGATTCTCTGTACTCAATCAGGGATGCTGCTTCTCTTCATTTTTCTGTTGAGTAGCTGGTTACCAGAAAAATCAGTGATGCTGAAATAGAAGAGTCAGAAAATAAACATTAGGAGTTGAGACCCAAATTCACTCTTCTCTTTCAGTTTTAATCCTCTCTGCATTCCCAAGCCCCTATAGTAGCATCAACCTGAAGTGTAGTGACAGATAGAGATTATCAGGAAAATGATCCTGTGAAAAGTAAGAGAAGTGTCATTGACTAAAAACTAAAGAAAATGGGATCACAAAAGGTTTAATGAAAGAAACCTTATTTCCAAAACTGTGTTGTATTTTATAAATTAATCTTTCTTTTTTTCTCTTGTATTTCGTACAAGTCTGTTTAAGAAAACACCTCCTGAAAGAGTATGCATGAAACACCTATTGCTTTAGTCCTTTCTACACACAGTGTCAGGGTTTAGGAAATGTGAATGCAAAAGAGCATTAACCTGAAAGCAGCAAAGAGCATTTCTCCTGAGGCCTATAGAGGCAAGACCATCTTCTGAGTCAGGAGAAACTTCAGTTATAGGGACTGTCTAGTACAAGATTTTGTTTTTGATCAATGTTAATTTTATTGATAAAAATGTCTGGACTGGATTATGAAAGACTGCGTGACTCACAGGGGCATACAAGTGTGTATAGAAAAGATCAGAAGAGAAAGTGAACTTTCTCCTGACTGCATTGGAGTGAGTCAGAGTCCAGAGAGCTGGGGAAGATGTGACCACTGCCCAGCACTGCAACCAGAGTGGGGCTCGGACAGGGAAGTGGTGGGTTGCCACCTGAGGGTGTTCTGCCCAGGCTAACTGTGACAGGACTCAGCTGTACTGTGCCACAGCATTCTGGTCTCCTGAATGTGCACACACACAGACACACACACACACACACACACACACACACACACACACACAGAAATAGATGCATTCAGTTCATGCTCTCTCTGGCTCAGGTCATGTCTGGAAGCTACTACAGAGGTCTAGATTGCTAAGTCCATTTTAAAAACGAGTCAGCTGAATTTGTCCTAACAATCACAGCTTACTCACTCTACTCCCTTATTTGCAGCCTGGCAGCTGCTGAGGCATGTGGATGCTCAAGGCTGTGCGTCTGTGACTGTCCTGTTTGGAGAGGGAGGTCCCAAGGAAAGCCACTCCTACAGGCTCACTCCACAGCCAGAGTGCAGTCCCTAGGCAGAGGCACATCCCTGGGGAGGCAATGCCTATACCATTTACTTTTGCCTTTGCTGCTGAACGAGCACTAACAGGAAATATTAGCCTGGCCTGCAAGGATGCACCTGCACTCTTAGTCTTGTCCTCTTCAGCACACTCAAAGCAGGTGGTATTTTATCTGTTGAGGCTGGTTTGTTATATCTGATCTATTTTTTTTTCTGATGACTATCTATCTTCCCCCTGCAAAGGGAGTAATTTTTTTTTCCTTTTTCTTTTTTTCTTTTTCTTGTTGTTGTAATATCCTGAAGGCAATAAACAGCAGAGCCATTTTCTGTGAGAATAGATCCAGGTTTCAACATACATTACTTCTGTCCAGTTTCAGGAGCATTTTGTTTCAGCCCAGTGACTTGCAGCAGACAGCCTAAGTTTGTCTAGCCACTCACAAGAGGTGAAAAGCTTTGCCATCCTGGGAGGAGCTGCTGTTAAATGGCTGCCATTGGAGATCTGCCTGGTGGTGGTTTGGTTTCCATCTTACTTTCATAGTCTCCAAAACCCAGTCCATTGCTCTCAGCCATTCACCAGGCACTCTGCTCACTTGTGCCAGTTTACTGGCGTAACACTGGTGGCTTCGTGGCAAAAATCTATTCTGAGGGCTTCTGAAACAAAGCCTTAATGATATATGGCTGCCAAAGTTAGCTGTTTCACAGCTGTAATAGCACACTGTAGGCTGTGTGGCAGCCAAGCTGTCTTTGTTACTGTATTAAGTGAGGTGCAAGCGCCTGGAATGCTACAGGCAGCCAGAGCCATCGTGGGTGGCAGCTGCCTTCAGAGTCCTTGAAAGGATATGCTGTGATAACTTGATAAGGTGTTTGCATGTGTTAAAGGGCATGACATCCGTGAAAGGCTGGCTGGTGAGAGCACAATTTTCCTTGGACGTGAGGTGCTCCAAACTGCATTAGAATTGGGTGGAAAATATGAGGCATGTTGTGTTTTTTTTGTACATGACTTGAATTATTTCATGAAAAGGAGTTTTCCTGCTAATGCCTAATTCAGTTAATCTGTTTACAGATTCTGTTACTGTGCCACTCAACTTTTCCAGTGAGGATATACTGCATTTTGTCAGAAATCCTGAAAGTCATGGTGCTGGGATGTGGGTTGGCATTCCCAATCCAGGGGCTGCTTTCTGTAAAGCTGCTGTAAATTAGCAATAATTCCACAAAGTTATTTTGGTGTAAATACAGGGTAGGTGAGAAGGGTCTTAGACTTGCTGTTTTTATTCTCTGCATCTATGCGGACCTAAAAACTCTGGGCAACAAGACAGTTTGACTACTGTGACTGGCCTTCTACTCTTTCTCCCAGCTCAAAACTGGTCCTTATGTTTCTTGAAGACATTTTGCCTCCCCTCTGCTTGCCATCATCAGAAAGACCCATCAGCCCATCCGTGCAGTCAGGTTCCACACAGCCATTTTTATTAGGCTGCAGTGATTCTTGCTACCAAGTAAGAACTATAGAGTTCAAGCAAGCTGTTTAAAATAAGTGAACAGGATACAGCATCTAAGGACTTACGGTAGGGTGACTGTCTCTTCAGTCTCATCGCTCTGGGGAGCTATGTTAGCACAAGCAGGTGAGATGCAGGACCCTTATACAGTGTGAATACTGGCATTCCCTTGAGAAGAGTAAATGGCATGGCAAGCATCTTTAAATTGCCTGTAGTCAGCCAGAGGTGCTGTGGCTGCATTTTCCAAATAACTGAGAAAGCTGATTTTAACATGGATTTGGTTTTCAAACATGGAGATTATACCCTATAACTGCCTGGTGTGTCAGAGTGGGAGGTGTATCCCACAGCAATGGAGTATTTTAAGACTATGTCCTGCCCTTGCTGAATAAATTTAATTCACATATTAAGAACAGTTTCTAGTCCCATTTCCTCTTGGTGAAACCTCATCTTTCATGAAAACAAATTCTCAGGGTTTTTTCCCGTTATAATCCATTTGTCTAAATTTCACTGAAGTTGTTGAGTTATGAAAATTTAGCAAGAGGACAATGAACTCTTAATGATTTTCTTGTTTAAAGGTTTGAATGGATTAAATTTATCCATAAAATTAATAAATTTATCCATAAAATTAAATCTAGAGACACAAGCCATGTCTTCCTGTGAGAGAAACAGGGATGCTTCACAAGTTATTGATACCAGTTAATAATTTCCATGGTGGGAACCTGAGATAAATGGTTTGGACTACAGAGCATTTAGATTGTTGCAAGGTCTGTAAACTTGACAAGACAAAAGCACATGCTGTATTGCATGTTACTGCATTTGGGCTTCCATTTATTTATATTATGCTAACAGAAAATGCAAAATCCCTCTTTCTCTTCCAAGAATTTTCCAGCAAGAGAGAAAACTGTAAACCCAAACTATCGGTAAATTTTTGTTTTTGCCTAGCATAATTTACAAAATACTTCTCTCTGGCAGAGGTAAACTGGGGACAGACCAATCACACCTAGACTAAATGTGCATCAGAGGTCTGAAGTCTTTGCAAAATTCCAGGAGAGATCCTCAAGGCTTCAATGGGGCACCCAGACAAGTTACTCAGGGCAAGACAGGGGATGAACTCACAGAGATGCATACATGCATGTGATCAGCCCACCATGAGTGCAGAGCACCTTACTCCTTTGTCCCTTAGAGCAGGAAAAGCTGCTTCAGATTCAGTCTGGTCTAGTGGAAGGAAGATGTCTCTTCCTATGGAAGATGGGCTGGAACTAGTAGATTTTGAAGTTTCTTCCACACAAACAATTCTATGATTTACAACAGGTTTTTGCTGTGCATGAAGCAAGTGGTGTGCAATAAGTTGGCATGTTTTCTTATTTCAAGTACCTTTTTCTTATACCCATAACTTGAATGCCTTTGCTAGAAGTTCCTCAGTCTCGTTACTGAATAATGTTGTGCATTGAGTTCCTGACCTCCAGGTCACTTCAGGATAAATACAAAGTGGATGTAGCTGGAGATCTTGGGCACAGACTGCAAAAGTGAATAGCTATTGAACTGATGTTGGACACAAGAACATAGGGCTAAATTTCCAAAGCTCATCTAAAGAATTCTATACATCCAGAATCCCAGCCTAGTGCTTCCACATGCGTAATCAAATGGATTATTGTTGCTCATCTGCCCCTCTCGGAAATGTTTTTATCCTTCTTGAAGCTGTTTTTGTTCTGCATGTAGGTAATCTGGAAAGCAGTATGTTCCACTAGCATCTTCATACCAAAAGAATGATAAATGTGCTGAAAATTCAGATGAGCTGGGAGCAAGTTAACTTTAACAGGAGGCCTTTAAATAGACTTACAAGTTGCAACAATGCTGTTCTATTGATGTACATTGGAATTTTCCACTTCAGTATAAAATACCTCAACAACTGAAAAATCAGAATATACTAAATTTCATCTGTCTTAATATCTTTCTGAACTCTGCAGTAGCATTGTGTTTGTAGCTGGATGCCACATATTTTCAAGTTATTTCTTCTCCTACATGAACAGAAAACCTTGTAGACTCACTGCACAGTCCTGTCTATTGCACAGAGAGTGAGTAGGTCAGATGTCAAAACTCAAGTGACTGTTTGTCCTTTTTTTTTTTTTTTCAGTAGCCAGGAGTATGACGGCACAGGCAAATGCTGAGTTTAATTGCAGAATTCAGGATTCGGGACCTGGCTGATTGGTTGGCAGCTCTCCTAGGGCAGCCAACCCTAAATGACGGAAACACTAAGACATGAAGTAGTATTTGTACTCACTGTAGCTATGCAGCATATTATTATTATTATTATTATTATTATTATTATTATTATTATTACATAGGAGAAGTTAGTTTTCTCCTTAGTAACAGGAACAAGTGATCTGAGGAACAGCAGTTCAATGGAAGTTCAAATGGTTACTTACCCAATGGACAAAACAAATCCAAGATGTTGAGCCACTTAGAAATGATAGCTAGAACCAAAGAAAAACAATGAGGAGGTGATGAATCTTGGATGCGTATCAGGTTTATGTGTTAAACCAGCCTTCTGGGAGATATTTTTAAAAAATTCAATTTTTTTTTAATGACAGATGACAACAGATGAAGATAGCAAGTAGCTGTATCATTCATGATATAGCTACAATTCAGAGAGCAGGTTCCTGTCTTGTATGGTTCCTCTGCCAGGGAAAACTTCATTCTGAATTTGTGTAGAGGGGCATGAGCAGAAAATGCAACCTTCTGGGAATTTACTGTTTGAGAAGTCTGTGAAAAAGCTGCTAGAGCCCCTTTTGTGACCCCATGCTCATCTCCAATGGCTTTCTCTTGGCTTTGTTCCCTGACTAAGCCAGGTGGCTGTGGGAAAGATGCTGCTCCTTTCTACATTTGGAAACAGGCAGAGAGCAGAAGTGATGCTATAAAAAGTTTCAACTCCAGTGAGAAGTTCAAATCTGCCACTCATCCTGTAGAACCCTCTAGAGTGCTGCCCTTCCTCCTAAGCCCCCTTCTCCCTTCATACAGAGTCAGGAAACATTTGTGAATCTTAAACAGAGGTCATGCCTAAGACCCACACACTTGATTTTGCAAGCCCTTTGTGTGCAATGAACAAAGAACCAGTTACAGATTTTTCCTGCAGCTTTGTTAGAGGAGCACATGAAAGAACAGGTGGGGTCAAAGGTGTAAGAGGACAGTGGAGGTGAGTAGCTGGAGGATCAGGAGAGTGAACCTGCGGGAGTGTTCAAGTGGTGTAAGTCTTGCATGCAGGAAGAAGCAGGTCTGGGAAAGGACTTCAGAGAGCATGCTCTCTGTTTCACACTCCCTGCTACTGATTCCTCCAAGGGAGGAGAAAGTCTTCAGGTTTACCTGTCTTGTCCGAACTCTCCGCTGTTCAGTAAGTACCTCCTAGCTTCATTTCTTCTTCATTCAACAGAAAAAGTGGTGGAACTGTAAAGGACAAAAAATTTTTTTTGACATTTTTGACAATTCTTGTATTTTTTGTTGACTTCTCATGTGAGGAAGACTTCCCATGTGAGGAAAACCAGTGTGTCGTGTGTGTGTGTGTCCTGGTTTAGGGCAAGTTTGGGAGATAACTTTTAAAGGGGCTTCTCTACGAAAGCAGATTCAATTGCCCCCTCCCCCCTAACCGGTTCGGGAGAAAATATCTCCTTGGAGAAAAAGTGGAAAGAAACTTGTTTATTAAACAATAGAACTCAAACAATATAACTTCTTACTGCTCTAAAAAAACAAACTCAGAACAGTCCCCTCCCTAGGTTGCAGTTCGTTTTACTTAGTTTCTGATTAGTCTCTCTGGTGCTGGAAATGCTGCGGCCCAGGCCCGGCCACGGGGCTTCAGGTGGAGCTGCCGGTGCTTTTTTGGGTGTTTAGTCCCGAGCAGGCTTGAACAGATTCAAGAAAAAGGAAAAATCACAGTTCAGGGAACTTCTTTGCCTCAGCTAGCTAAAACTAACTAAAAGCAAAAAAAAAGGGGAAAAGAGGAGCTCTGTCTTGCTGTCTGTACGTCCGCAGACAACACAGTCCAGGAGCAGGAATGTGGAGGAGTGAGTGCAGTCTGAAAACAAACTGCGCGCTTCTTCTTTCTCTTCTTCACTTTCTGGAAGAGTCTTAAAGGTGTAAAACTTATTATTCAGTATAAACAAGACAAGACGATTGGGGATAAAAGCATCATATAGTTAACTCAGGACATTCTACCCTTTATCCTTATATCGTCAGCTTACTACTAAAACTAATATATATTCTAATTTTACAAACACATACATTATACATTCAATATACAGTTATATACAGACAATGGTAGTAACATTCAGCAAACAGTGATATTTATACATAGTTCTCACTCAACAATTAGATCTCCTTGAGGTACACATTGTGTTCTTCCATCTTTTTGCATTATTTACTATGTGCAACTTGGTTCCTGAGCAAAAACAACTTCACGAATGGGTTTGTTTGTACTTCAGGCAGGATTGATTTAAACTGTTTTCTTTAACAAATTCTTGACATGTACTACTGGGACTTTGTTTCCATTTGTTCTGTGTAAAGGCTTAGATTGGGCAGGGCCCACTCGGTTAGTAGAGCTTTGGGTATTAACTAACTAGGTATGAGGCACAGGATAGGTCTTTAATCACCCTGTGGTGGCTTCTACTATTGTGAACACATAGCGCTTGTCTTGGCGTGTCTGGGGCAGTGTGATGT
>NW_024500229.1:0-1119 GCF_017590055.1 Onychostruthus taczanowskii
CCCTGGGACCCCCCAAAATCCCCCCCAGACTCACTGAGGCCGACCATGCCGTCAGGAACCCGGTACTCCTCGGTCACCGTCGTCCTGGGGACCCCAAAAATCCCATAAATACCCCAAAAACACCCAAAAAAACACCCAAAAATCC
The DNA here is from genome assembly GCF_017590055.1 of Onychostruthus taczanowskii. Classification (NCBI taxonomy): domain Eukaryota; kingdom Metazoa; phylum Chordata; class Aves; order Passeriformes; family Passeridae; genus Onychostruthus; species Onychostruthus taczanowskii. The sequence continues at coordinate 146 of NW_024500229.1, forward strand.
CATAAATACCCAAAAAAACACCCAAAAATCCCATAAATACCCCAAAAACACCCAAAAAAACACCCAAAAATCTCATAAATACCCAAAAAAACACCCCAAAAAATCCCCAAAAAATCCCATAAATATCCAAAAAAACCCCAAAACCCCAATAAACATCCCAAAAATAATCCCAAAAGTCCCTTAAATACCCCAAAAACACCCAAAAATATCTCAAAAGACCCCAAAAAATGCCATAAGCACCCCAAAACCACCCTAAAAATCCCCCAAAAACACTCCAAGAAAAGCCCAGGGCCACCCCAAAAACCCTCAGGATGCCAAAATCCCGTTAAAACTCCCCCCTAAAAACCCCAAAATCCTGATAAAACCCCATAAAAATCCCATAGTCACAGAAAATCCCCCAAAAAACCCAAAATCCCCCAAAAATCCCACAAAAACCCCACAAAAAAACCCATAAAAGCACCAAAAAATCCCCCAAAAAAACCCAAATCCCCCCAAAATCCCATAAAAACCCCACAAAATCCCATAAAAACACCAAAACATCCCCCAAAAAACCCCAAATCCCCCCCAAAAATCCCATAAAAACCCCACAAAAAAACCCATAAAAACACAAAAAAATCCCCCAAAAAAACCCAAATCCCCCCAAAATCCCATAAAAGACCCCCAAGACCCCCCTGAATCCCCCAAGACCACCCCCAAAACACCATAAAACCCCATAGAAACCCCCCAAAAACCCACAGAAACCCCCCAAAACACCCCACAAAAACCCCAAATAAATACCCCCAAAAACCCATAAATATCCAAAAAATATCCCAAAAACCCCATAAATATCCCAAAAATAATCCCAAAAATATCCAAAAAAACCCCAAAAACCCAATAAATATCCCAAAATAATCCCCATAAATACCCAAAAAACCACCCAAAAATCCCATAAATATCCCAAAAAACATCCCAAAAATCCCATCAATACCCCAAAA
>NW_024500230.1:0-1119 GCF_017590055.1 Onychostruthus taczanowskii
GGCAGATGTGCTGCTTCCTTCATTCAAGGACCCCAAAACAATGGAGAAGGAATCTTGCTTAGGAAGGAATTACTAACTCTAGCTTATATGGTGTGTGCCTAGCTCTGATGCTCTAGTACTTTCTCGTTTATTCTCTACGATGTGATGGTCTCATTTTTTGTGATCCGAACCCAAATTCACCCCCATTGCACTCCTTCAGATCCATCCAGCTCATTGTTTGTTCTTTTCATGGTGTAGAATGGAATCACCCCACTTCATGTGGCTTCCAAAAGGGGAAACACAAACATGGTGAAGCTCTTGTTGGATCGCGGAGGGCAGATCGATGCCAAAACCAGGGTGAGTCTTTCTATTCCCTGAATATGATATTGTCCCTTCTGGGGAATGGACTGGGATTTTCTCCTTGCTTGCTTTTGGGGATTTTTTGTGTGTTTGTTTTATGTAGACTGTTTTTGATGGTATCAGACTCAAGAACAGCTGGTTTTAGTGACAATAGGAGGCAGAAATACTATTTCCTTTATTCTCCTGTATAACCTGCCTACATCATACAAGAAAAAGCTGATGGAACTGATTGTTTTCAGGGAATAAGCCTGTTAGTTGGTCCAGCTTGACATGACACGAGATGATGCACAGCCAAAGGAAATGGAAGGTCTGGACTCAGCTAAGCCTTTCAGTCCCCTGACCCCTAAATGTTCATGCTAGTTGCAGTATGCCCTGTGGAAGCTCTAGTGAGCTCAGTCCATTTTTATTGGAGAGCTGATACAGGGGCAAGTAATCTTCTCAGAGCCAGCAGCCATGTGTCTCTTCCTCAGACAAAGTATGGGGTATTAATTAGGTGACTCTCACTGGCTTCCTTCTCCCAGTTGTCCTATTGAAATGTCACATCATCTCTCTGCCCTTTATTTATGGGTGATTTCACAGTCATTCAGGGCAAAAAACCCTCCATCATTTTATATGGACAGGGTTAATTATTTCAAATGGGATTTTGGAATCACTTGGGAAAACAGTAATTTATTCAGACTGAGCTGCACCGGGCTCGTTCTTAGGAGCTGCTGGTATTTAGGCAGCTGGTCTGCAAAATTACATGTGCAAGAGATCAAGAGTGTCTTAGAACACCAAGTT
>NW_024500231.1:0-1119 GCF_017590055.1 Onychostruthus taczanowskii
GTCACTCAGGGGTCACTTGGGGTCATTTTTGGCTCATTTTGGGACATTTTGGGCAATTTTTGGGAGTTATTTTGGAGTTTTTTTGGGTTTTTGGGCCATTTTTGGTCATTTTTGGGGTTTTTTTGGCCATTTTTGGTCATTTTTGGGTTTTTTTTGGGCCATTTTTGGTGAATTTTGGGTCATTTTTGGGTCATTTTTTGTCAATTTTGGGTTAATTTGGGGTGATTTTTGGTCATTTTTGGATTATTTCTGATAATTTTGGGTCATTTTGGGCAATTTTTGGGCCATTTTGGTTTTTTTGGGGTCATTTTTGGGTCTTTTTCGTCATATTTGTTCATTTTTGGGTCATTTATTGTCATATTTCGGTCATTTTGGGTCGTTTATTGTCAATTTTGGGACATTTTTTGGTCATTTTTTGTCAATTTTGGATTAATTTTGGGTGATTTTGGGTCATTTTTGGATTATTTTGGATAATTTTTGGTCCTTTTGGTCCATTTTTGGTGAATTTTGGGTTAATTTTGAGTCACTTTGAGCCATTTTTGGGTCATATTTGGGTCATTTTTTTGTCATTTTTGGGTCATTTTTGGATTATTTTGGATAATTTTTGGTCCTTTTGGTCCATTTTTGGTGAATTTTGGGTTAATTTTGAGTCACTTTGAGCCATTTTTGGGGGTTTTTGGGTCATTTTTGGTTAATTTTGGGTCATTTTGGGTCATTTTTGTACATTTTGGGTAATTTATTGACAATTTTGGGTCATTTATTGTCAATTTTGGGTTAATTTTGGGTCATTCTGGGTCATTTTTGTACATTTTGGGTAATTTATTGACAATTTTGGGTCATTTATTGTCAATTTTGGGTTAATTTTGGGTCATTCTGGGTCATTTTTGTACATTTTGGGTAATTTATTGACAATTTTGGGTCATTTATTGTCAATTTTGGGTTAATTTTGGGTCATTCTGGGTCATTTTTGTACATTTTGGGTAATTTATTGACAATTTTGGGTCATTTATTGTCAATTTTGGGTTAATTTTGGGTCATTCTGGGTCATTTTTGTACATTTTGGGTCATTTATTGACAATTTTGGGTTAATTGTGGGTGATTTTGGGTCATTTTTGGATT
>NW_024500232.1:0-1119 GCF_017590055.1 Onychostruthus taczanowskii
CCCCGGCCCCTCCCCCACCCCGTTCTGGGTCAGCCCCGCGGGGGGGGAGGGGCGGCCCCGGGGGGTCCTGGCCGCCACCCTGGGGGAGCTGCGCCAGCAGGTGCGCCCAATTAGCGCTAATTAACGCTAATTAGCGCTCATTAATCCACCCCCAGCCGCCCCGGTGGATGGCGGTTTGATTAGCGCTAATTAATGCTGATTAATCCTAAACGGGCCCTGATTAAACACCCGATGGAAGCGTAATTGGCGCTAATTAAGGCGTTAATTAGGCCTGAGTGAAACTTAATTGATCCTGAGGAAAGGTTAATGAAGCCTGGTTGAACGCTAATTAACGCGGGTTAAAGGCTAATCCTCGTTAGTACCAGTTAAACCCTAATTAATGCTAATTAAACACCAATTAATGCTTATTAAACCCTAATTAATGCTGATTAAACACCAATTAATGCGAATTAAACCACAATTAATGCGAATTAAAGCCTAATTAATGCTAATTATACCCCAATAGTGCGAATTAAACCCTAATTAATGCTAATTAAACTCCAATTAGTACGAATTAAACCCCTATTAATGCGAATTAAACACCAATTAGTGCGAATTAAACCCAAATTAATGAGAATTAAACCCTAATTAATGCTAATTAAACTCCAATTAGTACGAATTAAACCCCTATTAATGCGAATTAAACACCAATTAGTGCGAATTAAACCCAAATTAATGAGAATTAAACCCTAATTAATGCTAATTAAACTCCCTTAATAAACTCCAATTAGTGCGAATTAAACCCCAATTAATGAGAATTAAACCCTAATTAATGCTAATTAGACACCAATTAGTGCGAATTAAACCCCAATTAATGCTAATTAAAGCCTAATTAATGCTAATTAAACCCCAATTCTCCCCAAATTCCTCCCTAAATTCCCCAAATCCCCCCAATTTCTCCCCAAAGCCCCCAAAATTCACCCCAAATTTTTCCCAAAATCCCCCCAAAACCTCCCCAAATCCCCCAATTTTCCTCCAAAATCTCCCCAAATCCCCTCAAATCCCCAATTTTCCCCCCAAATTCCCCCTCAAATCCCCCAAATTCTCCCAATTTTCCCCCAAAATCTCCCCAAATCCCCC
>NW_024500233.1:0-1120 GCF_017590055.1 Onychostruthus taczanowskii
CCCTTTTTTGTCCCCTCTTCCCCCCTCTTTTCCTCTTCCCCCCTTTATTTCCCCATTTTTTTCCTAGCTCATTGGATTTTTTTTTCCACATTTTCCTCCCAATTCTGCAATTTTTTCCCCTCCTCTTCCTCCTCCTCCTTGGTTCTTCTGGAATTCTGTTGGATTCATGGCGCATGGAGCTGCTCTGCCTTGGGTTTTTCTGTATTTTTTGGGGGGAATTTTGGGGCCAAATTCCATTTTATTTCGACAGCAAATAAAAAAAAAATCTCTCCAGCCTTTGGTGGGAGTTGATGACTTTTTTCCCCCTCCCTTCTGTCTGATTTTTAATTATTTTTAAAATTTATTATTTTAATTTCTCGCTCTCAGGGATTTTCTGATCTTTTCCTGCTTTTTTCCCACCTCTTTTTCCAAAGAAGAAGAGACAGAAAAGGGGGGAAAAGGATGGAAAAGAGGAAAAAAGGATGGAAAAGGGTGGGAAAAGAGGATGGAAAAGAAGAAAAGAGAGATGAACAAGCTAGGATGATCCAGAGGGGATGGAGGATTTGAGATAGTCCTGAAGGTTTGGGATAATCCCAGGAATGGGCACAGATCCCACTGGAGATTGGGAATGGGCACAGATCCCAGAAACGGGCAGGGATCCCACTGGAGATTGGGAATGGGCACAGATCCCAGTCCTGGCACCAGAGGAAGAATTTTGGGAAGTGCGTCTGAGCTCCTGCTGGCTCTGGGCAGCACCGGGAAAAGGCCCTGAAGGGATTAATTTGGAATTTAATTGGGAATTACAGCCAGCACAGCAGGGAGGGATCCAAGGGGCCAGAGCGATGGTGGCGGCACCTGGTGAGAGGGAACAGGGACTGGGAGCGGGAGTGGAAACGGGAATATGGGAATGGAAAGGCTGGACCAGGAATACGAAAACAGGACAGAGAATATGGGACTGGGAATATGGGAATAGCAACCAGACAGAGAATTCGGGACAGGGAATGAGACTGGGAATGGGATCCGGACTGGGATGGGAGCAAGACGGGACTGGCAGTGGGGTGACATGGTGTGGCGGGTTCAGTGTTGGCTAAATGCTCACGTACTGAGGGATCTCTTTATTTCGCTTATCACACGAACACTT
>NW_024500234.1:0-224 GCF_017590055.1 Onychostruthus taczanowskii
TCCCCCAAAAATCCCCCCAAAATCCCACACAGAGACCCCAAAATTCCCCCAAAATCCCACCCAGGGATCCCAAAATTCACCAAAATCCCACCCAGGGACCCCAAAATTCCCCCAAAAATCCTCCAGGGACCCCCAAAAATTCCCCCAGGACGCCAAAATTTCCCCCAAAATCCCACCCAGGGACCCCAAAATCTGCCAAATATCCCCCAAAACCTACCATAAGA
>NW_024500234.1:300-1118 GCF_017590055.1 Onychostruthus taczanowskii
TCCTCCCTAGGACCCCCCAAAATCCCACAGGGACCCCAAAATCTGCTAAAATGCCCCAAAATCCCCCCAAGAACCCAAAATTTGCCAAAATCCCACCCGGGACCCCCAAAATCTGCCAAAAACCCCCCAAATTTGACCCCAAAATCCCCCCAGGAACCCAAAATTTGCCAAAATCCCACCTGGAAACCCCAAAATCTGCCAAAATTACCCCAAAATTCTACTAAAAACCCCAAATTTTGCTTTTTGGTACCCCAAAATCTCACCCAGGACCCCAAAATCGCCCCCAAATCCCACCTGGGGACCCCAAAATTCCCCCAAATTTCCTCCAGGGTCCCACAAAAATCTCCCCAGGACCCCAAAATTTCCCAAAATCCCACCCAGGACTCCCAAAATTTTCCCCAAAATCCACCCAGGGACCTCAAATTTCCCAAAATCCGGCCCAGGGACCCCAAAATCTGCCAAAAATCCCTCAAAATCCAACTCTGAGACCCCAAATTTCCCCCAAAAAATCCTCCTTAGACCCAAAATTCCCCCAAAATCCAACTTTGGGATCCCCAAAAATCCTTCCCAGGACCCCAAAATTTCCCCAAATCCCACCCAGGGACCCCAAATTTCTTCCAAATTTCCTCCAGGGACACCCAAAAATTCCACCAGGGACCCCAAAATTTATCAAAATCCCACCCCTGGGACCCCAAAATTTCCCCCCAAAAATCCCCAGGGACTCCAAAATCTGCCAAAAAATCCCCCAAAATCCCACCCAGGGACCCCAAATTTCCTCCAAAAATCCCCAAGGACCCCAAAATCCCCCCGGGACCCCC
>NW_024500235.1:0-1118 GCF_017590055.1 Onychostruthus taczanowskii
TTTTGGGACATTTTGGGTTATTTTGGGGCATTTTGGAATCTCGGGAATTTTTTGGAGAATTTTTGGGGCCGTTTTTGGGGAATTTTGGGACATTTTGGGTTATTTTGGGACATTTTGGGTTATTTTGGGACATTTTGGAATCTCGGGAATTTTTTGGGATTTTTTGGGAATTTTTTGGGGCCGTTTTGGGGAATTTTGGGCCCCTCCCCCCCCAATCAGCCGCAGCCGCCGTTGCTGACTCAGCGTTTATTGACACGCCCCCAGGGGCGTGGCCAACACAAACCACGCCCCTCACAAACCACGCCCACTCCGCGCCGGGGGCGGGGCCTAAGCCGTGCCGGAGGGGGCGGGGCTGTGACGTCGCTGGTGCCGCCTTAGCCCCGCCCCCGAGGCGAAGCCCCGCCCACAGATGGGGCAGGAAAAGGGGCGTGTCCCCGACGCCATCTTGGATCCGGCAGCCATGTTGGATTTGTCAGCCATGTTGGTTCCAGCAGCCATGTTGGTGGCGGCCATATTGCCGGCAGCCATATTTGCGTCGGCCATTTTGTTCTCCAGAACTGTGGCCACCATATTGTTTTCCCCCACGGCAGCCATTTTGGTGCCGGCCATATTGCTCCCCCCAACGGCAGCCATATTACCACCCGCCACGTTACTTTTCCCCACGGCAGCCATATTGGCATCGACCATATTGGTGCTGGCAGCCATATTGTTGCCGGCCATATTGTTTCCGCCAACGGCAGCCATAGTGGTGCTGGCAGCCATATTGCTTTTCCCAAAGGCAGCCATATTGTTACTGGCCATATTGTTTCCGCCAACGGCAGCCATATTGGCATTGGCCATATCACTTCTGGCAGCCATATTGTTTCCGCCAACAGCTTCCATATTGTTGCCAGCCATATTGCTGCCCCCAACAGCTGCCATATTGCTGCCGGCCATATTGGTGCTAGCAGCCATATTGTTGCCAGCCATATTGTTTCCGCCAACAGCTTCCATATTGGTGCTGGCAGCCATATTGCTGTCCCCAACAGCCACCATATTGTTGCCAGCCATATTGTTTCCCCCAACGGCTGCCATATTGCCGCTGGCCATATTGCTCCCTCCGACAGCCGCCATATTGG
>NW_024500236.1:0-1118 GCF_017590055.1 Onychostruthus taczanowskii
TTGGGGTCCCCGGGTCCTTTTTTGGGGGGGTCCTGGGTCCGTTTTTCGGGTCCCTGGGTCCATTTTTTGGGGGTCCCTGGGTTCATTTTGGGGTCCCGGGTCCCTTTTTGGGGGTCCCGGGTTTATTTTGGGGTCCCCGGGCCCATTTTGGGGGGGGGGTCGGAGCCATTTTGGGGGTTCTGGGTCCATTTTTGGGGTCCCCGGGTTCATTTTGGGGTCCCCCAGTTCATTTTTGGGGGGTCCTGGGTTCATTTTGGGCGTCCCTGGGTCCTTTTTTGGGGGTCCCCGGATTTATTTGGGGGGTCCTGGAGTCATTTTGGGGTCCATTTTTGGGGGGTCCTGGGTTTATTTTGGGGGTCCCGGGTTTATTTCGGGGGTCCCGGCTCCATTTTTTGGGGTCTCTGGGTCCATTTTTGGGGGCTTCTGGGTTCATTTTGGGGTCCCCGGGTCCATTTTTGGGGTCCCGGGTTCATTTTGGGGGTCCCGGGTTTATTTCGGGGGTCACGGGTCCATTTTTTGGGGTCTCTGGGTCCATTTTTGGGGGGTCCTGGGTTTTTTTTTGGGTCCGTGGTGAACTACAACAGTTACTCACCCGTGCACTGGGCCTCTTACAGTGGTGAGACCTTGCCCTATGTCCTCCAAAATTTGGGGTTTTTTTTCCTTTTGCTTTGGGTTTCTTTCTGCCCCTGTCAGGCTCCTTAAAACAAAAAACAATGAATTTGGGAAAGGAGCAATTCCAGAGCAGCTTCCTGCAGGATTTTTGGGTGGCTGCAGGTGGGACTGAGGCATCAGGAAGGGACATCCCTGTGGGGGCTGTGAGTCCTTCAGGGAATTAAAACCCTAAATTCCTTCACGAAATTAAAACCCTAAATTCCTTCAGGAAATTAAAACCCATTAAAAACGTGGAATAAAAACCTCCCCAAGCTGCTGCCAGTAGGAAATGAATCCTCTGGGAAGGGTTTTGGGCACTTTTTGGGGTCTCTGGCTCATTGAGCAGCTTGGGGTCACTCCCAACTTGGACTCGATGATTTGGGGGGGCTTTTCCAACCTCTGGGATTTTGGGATTTTGGAAAAGCGGGGGATTTTGATGAGATTTTGGGGGGATTTGGGGATTTTGG
>NW_024500237.1:0-1004 GCF_017590055.1 Onychostruthus taczanowskii
AAGTTGAGCACATCAAGGGCCTTGGCCTCCAATGGGAGATACTATGTGGACTCCCTGTCTCTGTTGATCAAGGATCCTTTGGATGGAAGAGTGGGCCCTCTGGACTATGGACTGTCCTGTGGCAGAGTGTGGTATGGCTGTGACATGTTTTGGAGCCCACTGATCAGAAAACGGTTGGAATCAGTGGGAGGTATAAGCAGGTCCATGATCAGTTTTAATTTCCTGTGGAACAGGGAAGGTGGAAAAGGTAAAAAGGAACGTTTTATAGCATCTTTTGATTTCTCACCAGCATGGGCAGGGGCAGAAACCGCAGCGTTGTCGGTGTGGATTGAGACGGGGATGTATTTTAGTCTCCCAAAAGGGGCTTGGTGTGTGATGTGTGATTGCCCGATCTGGAGAGTCTTTAGTCCTCTTGGATTGAGTGCAGCTGTGACAGAAGCAAAGGCATGTTGCTGACAATTTGGGCAGGTGTTTGCCATGGATCTTGCCTGATCTTGGGTAATTTTAAAGATGCTGAGCGGTGCAGGAATGTTTTGATGGTAGAAGTGGTGGCGGATCCTAGCCTGGTCAGAAACATTCCGTAGGGAGGTTTGGAGAAGCATTGCTGAGGCATCTGCTGTAGCATTGCCTACTATAAATGCAGGAAGGGTGGTATGAGACCTTGTGTGCATGATATAGCGTGGGTGTTGTCTGTGGGACAAAAGAGAAATGAAAGGGGAAAGCAAATGCTCTAGTTGGGGAGACCTTGTGTGCATGATATAGTGTGGGTGTTGTCTGTGGGACAAAAGAGAAATGAAAGGGGAAAGCAAATGCTCTAGTTGGGGTTAGAAATGTCTTTGAAAATGGAATTTTCGGCCCGCTGCACTAGGTCATAGACATCTGCCGAATCAGTGATGAAATGAAGAGGTTCTTTGAAAGTGGAGAAGGTCCTAAGGACTGCAGTCAATTCAGCAATTTGGGCAGGGTGAGGATCCCCTGGCTTGGCTTTTGTCTCTTGAGCAATG
>NW_024500238.1:0-1122 GCF_017590055.1 Onychostruthus taczanowskii
CGGGCTCTGTGCCCAGCAGTGCCTTCCCAGGGGAGCAGCAGTTTGTGCAGGAGGCTGGAGGCCACCGCCCTGCTCAGCCCTGTCCCTTTGCAGCTCGTGCGTCTGTGCAACGAGGGCGCCCGCAAGATGGAGAGGACGGAGATGATGTACACCATTAACTCCCAGCTGGAATTCAAAATCAAGGTAGGATGAGGATGATGATCCTGACCAGCCTGGACAGTGAACAGTGGAGCTTCACTTCATGGTCATACCCCACAGTGATTCTTGCAAAGTGATCTGTTGTGGCACAACAGGAATGAAAACTTTTGGTTAAGTGTTTTAATTTTAGTAGAAGGTGATGCTACAGCACAAGGGATTTTAAATAAATACTAAATGTAGAGTATTCTGTGCTGTAAAGATGAAGCTGCTGTGAAGATTCTGGCATTAGGAGAGAGGACAAAGGCTGCTGCTCACTGCTGAGATTTTCTTACGTACCTGATGAGAAAGGTGTACCTGGGAAAACAATTCCAGGTCAGGGTAGGATCCAGGGGATGCTTGTCCTTCCCCCCAAGGACAGGTTTCTATTAAAAACTTCCTGTACAGTCACTCTTTTGTAGGAAACAACAGCAGACCCAGTCATAGGTAGGGGAGGCTTATTGGATTTTCTTCAAGTACATTTATTGTCTCTATTTAATGTTTGCTACAATCCCATTTCTATAATTGATGTCTGATACCATTACACAATGGGGATTCTTTTGGGAGAAGATATTTTCATTATCAGGCATGTAGTGAGTGGAGGTTGGTTCATGGTTTCAAAAGCACAGCTCTTGAAAAGCTCTGGGTCAGGCTTGGGGCAAATGCTGCCTCCAAAAAGACATTTTCAACTTGCCTAAAGTATTTTTATTCTCAAATTTTGTCTAAAAATTGATAGTAATAATATTTGCTTATAGCAACAGCAACAACAAATGCAACACTTCTGGGCAAGTGACAGCAGAGCATTTCCTGATGGGTGGTACCAGACTGAAGTCTTCAGTGAGTCCAGCCCAGTGTGGGGGCTGAGCTGCTCCGTGGTTCCCTGAGATCCCAGGAGTCCCTCGGGGCCTGGGGTCCCTCTGTCCCTGCCCATCCCTCTCTGTCCCTCTG